>NC_090655.1:34739771-35029454 GCF_040937935.1 Hyperolius riggenbachi | reverse complement strand
TTTAGCCTTTAAAACGAACGTTTATGATTTTCAGTTCGGGTATCCGAATCCGGCCGGATACTACAGATACTAGCGTCAGGTACCCGAATTCTGTTCGGGTAGAGAAATGTCAAATTCGGATATCCGAATCGGATCCGGATAACTGGGTACCCGGATCCGGATTCAGGCAGGTAGTAAAAATTACTACCCGAGCATCCCTGATGTTTAGTACAAAAACGAAAGCTCAGGTTTTAGAATATCTGGGGCTACTGGGATATCAGCTATGAACCCCCCTAATGGAGTGGGCATGAGCAACCACTAGAATGAAGGACTAGTTTCTTAAGCCTGGTACACACTTTCAATTATGATTGGCCAATCACTGACCAATTACACCACCTATATGTAGTATGATTGCTTACCTACATAATCTGCTGATAATATCCAATATCTGTTGACTCTCATACTACATGGAGTTGGTAAGGTTGGTCAGTGATAGGCCAATCATAATTGAAAGTGTGTATCAGGCTTCATTCACTGGAAAGACTACATCCTATAGGTGTTATGCCGGGTCCACACCATGCAATTTTCCTTCAGATAGACGGATCAAATCGATAATTTCCAACAGGTCCGATCTGATTTCAGATCCTTTTTCTGATCGATTTTCCAAAAACGTCTATAAAAAAGGGATCAGAAAAAGATGGGTCCAATCGATGATTTACAACAGGTCCTATCTATCTGTCGGTAAATTGCATGGTGTGTACCAGGCATAACAACCAGTGCTGGTCGTAATGGAAAAATCTACGCTTACGGATCATTACGCGTAATTTACGCTATTACGCATTACGGTTACGGCGTAGGAAATTATCTACGGTTCATCACTGTAATTACGCGTTAACTTACGCAGTTACGCGTAAGGATACCGTAATGTAGGCGCTTACACTACGATGTTATGCGTAGTACCGTAATACCCATTAATGCATATTTTTTGACGCATACGGACGATGTGTACGCAATAGCCGTCAATGTGACAGCTATTGCGTACACATCATTCGTATGCGTCAAAACGTACGCTTATATACTGAAGGGCGGGAGAAGATACTATTGGTTGATTAGGATGTTGACTGATTGGCTACTCTTAGAAAAGGGGAGTTTTTACGTTAGTAATTATGCGTAAGTCTTCATAAAATTTCGCATACCTAGCAATTACGGTAGACAGTGTAATTACGATACCACTTAACTCCTTACGCGTAAATAATTACGCGTAAGACCGTAAGTTACGCGTATCACTTACGCGTAATTTTACATTGAATTACGATGTGTAATTACGCTCATGCGTAATTTCAGCCCAGCACTGATAACAACTAGCTGGAAGCATCTGAGTCATTATCTGATCAAGTATGATGCGTGTGAAAGTGGAGATTCCATTCTACAATGGGGGACAGTTTTATTTACATAGTTGTGCCTGTTTTGTTCCATCTTATATCTGCTTATGAATGTTACTTTCTCTTTTTGGTTATGATTGTCTCACAAGGATATATTCTCTACCTCAGGCTTATTAACTCCTTCCATAGAGTCCTCTTATAGCTATGTGATGGTTATATAACTGTCCTTTCTAATATAATGTGGTATATCTGTTTATATAACTTTCTATTCATTACCATACTTTCTGTGTACATGTCATGTCACAAATATAATGATTTGATGATCTGAAAACTACTAACATCAAGCGGGCCAATCATGACTGCTAAATCCACTGTTATGGTTACTAATGCACTTATACTCAGAGTATGCTCATACTTAGTGCTTTTCTATTCCATATACTTATTCTTAATATATGCATCCTCTAACTAGACGCAGCTGAGTATTGTGAGGTCATCGGGTAATCCCAGCATCCTCTATGTATACCCAGCTGAGTATTGTGAGGTCATCAGGTAATCCCAGCATCCTCTATGTATACCCAGCTGAGTATTGTGAGGTCATCAGGTAATCCCAGCATCCTCTATGTATACCCATCTGAGTATTGTGAGGTCATCAGGTAATCCCAGCATCCTCTATGTATACCCATCTGAGTATTGTGAGGTCATCAAGTAATCCCAGCATCCTCTATGTATACCCAGCTGAGTATTGTGAGGTCATCAGGTAATCCCAGCATCCTCTATGTATACCCAGCTGAGTATTGTGAGGTCATCAGGTAATCCCAGCATCCTCTATGTATACCCATCTGAGTATTGTGAGGTCATCAAGTAATCCCAGCATCCTCTATGTATACCCAGCTGAGTATTGTGAGGTCATCAGGTAAACCCAGCACCCTCTATTTATACCCAGCTGAGTATTGTGACGTCATCAGGTGGGGGGAAAAAACAGCTGTAACTGATCAGTCAAGTTTTCATCTGGAAAGACAATTTACAGCATGTTCACTGATAGTCTATTCTGTACTGATTATATTTGTTTACTTCTCTTCATAATCACACTGATGTAACGCTTCCTGAGCGAGGTTCGTTGGCTTTTTCATATACAAAGACTTTGCTTACCTTTTCAATAAAACGATGAAAAAATATATACATTATATCTATCTATATATATATATATATATATATATATATATATATATATATATATATATACATATACATATATATATATGATATATACATATACATATACACACACACACACACACCTCTATGATCTCTTTTTATAGCGATCGGACATTTGATAGTTACATATAACCGTCATTTCTGATATCATTTGGTTTATCTGCTTACATAACTTTCTCTCTGGCTACTATACTATATATACAAATTTAATGACCATAATTGCTGTATTGAAATCCTTATGACTCTATGATTGTTGTTTACATAATAAAAAAAACAATAATTACTAAACATTCCTTCCTTCGGTTGCGGTATCTGAGCTGCGATCAGCGGCAGAGGCGCCCCGCTCGGCTCGATGGTCTCTAGGCGAGTGTCTCGCTCCTCCAGCAGGGCTTCCTTATAAAGCCACAGAGCGGACCATGTTGAGAACAACAGACATAGCCTCCGCGCGCCGCTGTGCAAGATTTGTGCTTCTTTTCCCGTCTCCTCGCCGTTTTTCAGGCGATCAGTTACCCTCAAACCCGGGACTACCGGCTCCTCTCCATCTCCGGACTCCCCCCTGAACACCCGAACAGGAAACCCGTCGGAATGCCGCCGCTTTCATATTGAAATCTCCCGACTCATGGGCGCCCCCTGGCGGTCACAGCGCTAGCGGCGGGGAGGCGGCTGTTCGGGGGCAGATTGCGGGGTGAAAGGGAGGCAAAGAGGGGAGATCGGTGCTGGGGGTGGAGGCGGGGTCTCTGGCAGACACGAGTAATGCTATTCGGGGCCTCCAGGGGGCGGTGAGGGTAAACTATGAGGAGTGAGATGTTATCGGAGAAGCACAGAGGCTGTCACGTGACCCCGGAGCTGCAGGGAGATGTCAGCACTGGAGGCTCAGATGCGGCTACGTCACAGAGAGGGTCGCCTGCAGGCACGTGCAGAGGGGAGTGGCTCTGGCACCCCCCTCACCCACATACCCTTTTTTAATGTACAACAATGGTGCCCCTTTGGCCGCGAAAAGCTCCGCCCCCTGCCGCGAGAAGCTCCGCCCCCGAGAAGCTCCGCCTCCATCCAGGACACTTCGGAGAGGCAGCCCTGTCAGAAATGTGGGAGCAGGTGAGATGATGGTCCATCACCCTGATAGCAAAAGCCACACTGATCTCTGCCCCATCACCCACACTGACCTCTCCATCACCCACACCGACCTCTCCCTCCTCCATCACCCACACTGACCTTTCCCTCATCTCCCCCCCACTGACCTCTCCCTGCCCAGCACCGACACTGACCTCTCCCACCCCAGCACTGACATTGACCTCTCCTTTCCCCCAGCACCCACACTGATTTCTTCCACTCCCCACACACTGACCTCTCCCTGCCCCCCCCCCCCACCCCCCCTAACCTCTGCCTCCCACAATCACCTACACTGACCTCTCCCCTCCTCCATCACCCACACTGACCTCTCCCTGCCCCCACCCCCCACACTGACCTCTCCCTCCTCCATCACCCACACTGACCTCTCCCTCCTCCATCACCCACACTGACCTTTCCCTCCTCCATTACCCACACTGACCTTTCCCTTCCCCCACTCCCCACACTGACTTCTTTCTTCCCCCAGCACCCACACTGATCTCTCCCACCCCCCACACTGACCTCTCCCTCCCCAGCACCGACACTGACCTCTCCCTTCCCCCACCCCCACATTAACCTCTGCCTCCTACCATCACCCACACTGACCTTTCCCTTCCTCCACCTCCCCACACTGACCTCTCCCTCCCCAGCACCGACACTGACCTCTTCCTGCCCCCACCCCCCACACTAACCTCTGCCTCTTACCAGCACCTACACTGACCTCTCCCTCCTCCATCACCCACACTGACCTCTCCCTCCTCCATTACCTACACTGACCTTTCCCTTCCCCCACTCCCCACACTGACCTCTTTCTTCCCCCAGCACCCACACTGATCTCTCCCACCCCCCACACTGACCTCTCCCTCCCCAGCACCGACACTGACCTCTCCCTTCCCCCACCCCCACATTAACCTCTGCCTCCTACCATCACCCATACTGACCTCTCCTTCCTCCATTACCCACACTGACCTTTCCCTTCCTCCACCTCCCCACACTGACCTCTCCCTCCCCAGCACCGACACTGACCTCTCCCTTCCCCACCCCCACACTAACCTCTGCCTCCTACCATCACCCATACTGACCTCTCCCTCCTCCATTACCCACACTGACCTTTCCCTTCCTCCACCTCCCCCACACTGACCTCTCCCTCCCCAGCACCGACACTGACCTCTCCCTTCCCCCACCCCCACACTAACCTTTGCCTCCTACCAGCACCTACACTGACCTCTCCCTCCTCCATCACCCACACTAACCTTTCCCTTCCCCCACATTGACCTCTCTCTTCCCCCACCCCCCACACTGACCTCTCCCCCCCACTAGCATCCACACTAACCTCTCCCTTCCCCGCACCCCCTACACTAACCTCTCCTCCTCCGGCACCACATTAACCTCTCCCTCCCCCACCCCCACACTAACCTCTGCCTCCCACCAGCACCCACACTGATCTCCCTTCCCCCACCCCCCACACTAACTTCTCCCTCCCTCCAGCACCCACACTGACCTCTCCCTTTTCTAGTACCTACACTGACCTCTCCCTCCCCATCACCCACACTGACCACTCCCTTCCCCCACACTAACCTTCCCCTCCCCTCAGAACCCACACTGACCTCTCCTATCCCAGTACCCACACAGATCTCTACCTCCTCCATCACCCACACTAACCTCTCCCTCCCCTGACACCCACACTTACCCCCCCCCCCCCCCCCCCCCCCCCAGCACCCATCCTGACCTTTCCCTTTTTTTAGCAACCCACACTGAGTTCTCCCTCCTCCAGCACCAGTAGCATAGGAATCACCATATAAGCCATAGTTGCTGCTATAGGGCCCTTAGCCAAGTGCCCTATGGTCTTTTCCGGTGATAGGGGGGTCTGCTGCGGGCCTAATGGAAACCAGTGGCGGTCCCCCTGAAGTGTGCAGCTGGCAAAGGGGGGACATTTTACCCTGAGCAGGCTGCACCGCTGTAATAGAAAATACAGCTCTAGCACTGCGACCGCTCGATTAGCTCTGCCCCACCTCTTTACCAGCCCACCTGGCTGTCATTCCTCCTTGCGGCTTCCCGTGTTGGGTGCCGCAGACGTGATACACCTGTCATGCTCCTGCTATTCACTGCTGGGATGCTGTGCTCTGGCCCCATCGCCCTGGAAACAGTTGTGCAAGAGCCACATGTAACATTGCTGCAGTTTCCATATAGGCTAAAGTGCTGCATTTTCCATATGGGCTAAAGTGCTGCATTTTCCATATGGGCTAAAGTGCTGCATTTTATATATGGTCTAAGATGCTGCATTTTCTATATGGGCTAACGTGCTGCATTTTATATAAGTGCTAACATGCTCATTTTATGCGTGGGCTAACCTTATTTTCTACTGTATATGGGCTAATGTGCTTCATTTTCTGTATGGTCTAACATGCTGAATTTATATATGGCCTGCATTTTTTGTATGGGCTAATATGCTGCAATTCATAATTTAAAAAAAAATACATATATCCAGGCACATCGCCTCTAGTTAGGACATTAAATAAGTTATTAAAGAAAAGGAGGTGCTGAAGGGGGTGTGGCTAGAAGGTAAAAATCTATTAACCCTTCGCACTCTCGCATGCAAATGTTCAAACAAATGCATTCACAGATTCACTCATCAGGCACAACGGTTATCCCTACAGCTAAGTTAAAAGCCGGCGTCTTAGTTCACAGAAGAATGCATTCTTATGCTTAGTCACCTATACTGCGCAGAAGTACCCAGGTAAACAGGTGTCCTAACTCTGGCCCTGTAACATGCATAGTGCAGACATGCAAACACATTCATTGCATCAAACCTATCAATGGATTAGGAGCACACATCCTGACGTCCTCTCCTGGGACAGAAAGTGCATCTTACCAATCGCACAAGGGAGCTAACGTAATGTATCCATGTGCACCATGCACATACACCAGCATAAGCTGTGTGCATGCTGACAAACACATACAGGGATGGAGGGAGTGCACTGAATTAGACCCTAGCCACAGGGGTCAGTAACAAGAAAAAAATACATATATCCAGGCACATCGCCTCTAAGTTAGGACATGAAATAAGTTATTAAAGAAAGGGAGATGCTGAAGGGGGTGTGGCTAGAAGTAAAAATCTATTAACCCTCCTCACTCTCGCATGCAAATGTTCAAACAAATGCATTCACAGATTCACTCATCCAGGCACACTTGTTATCCCTTCAGCTAAGTTAAAAGTTAAATAACTTATTTAATGTCCTAACTAGAGGCGATGTGCCTGGATATATGTACAGATATGTATCTGTCCCAGGAGAGGACGTCAGGATGTGTGCTCCTAATCCATTGATAGGTTTGATGCAATGAATGTGTTTGCATGTCTGCACTATGCATGTTACAGGGCCAGAGTTAGGACACCTATGTTTATCTGGGTACTTCTGCGCAGTATAGGTGACTAAGCATAAGAATGCATTCTTCTGTGAACTAAGACCCCGGCTTTTAACTTAGCTGTAGGGATAACAGTTGTGCCTGGATGAGTGAATCTTGTGAATGCATTTGTTTGAACATTTGCATGCGAGAGTGCGAAGGGTTAATAGATTTTTGCAATTCATAATTAGGCGGCATTCTCTTTATGGACTAACATGCTTATTTTCTATATGGGCTAACATGCTGCATTTTATATACTGTATGGACCGCATTTTCTATATGGTCTAATGTGCTGCAATCTTAATATGTGCTAATGTGCAGCATTTTATACAGTATATGGACTGCATTTTCTATATGGGCTAATATGCTTGTGATTAGACACAAATGAGGGGGAATTAAACAGGCGAATCTCTCTAAATACATACAGGGTGCTTTTCTGTTTTCCTTCTTTCCTGTGCTCCACTTTAAGCATAAGCAATGCACCCTCAAATGTAAACCAATAGTCTCTATAGTGTAAAGCCCTAAAGGGAGTTTATTAAAATTAAGATTGAACACTCACATGCTGATAACCTTTAAAATATATGCTGAGTTTGAACGGGCTCAACCCCGATGGTGGTCCGTCTGGCTGTCTCTCAGCAGCGCCGTACCGCCAGGCTCAGACACCATGCGCCATGCTGTCTTCCCAAACCCAAATACCTACATTTTTTCCTGTGACCTCCAATTTTTCCTGCGCGCCTGCATTTTTGTAAAAAGCTCTTTTCTATGCGCTTTTTCAGAGCGGTTTTGTAATTTACTCCCTGACGCAAGTCAGGAAGTGAACCCTTTGACCCGGGAAAAAATAAATACAATGTATTTATTCTTAAAAACACGAACACAATCGCTGCACAAAGCGATTTTGTGAGCGTTTTGCATTTTTGCTATACCTTCCATTATAGTGGTACAGCACCGCTTTGATGAGCGGATCGGAAACAAACCGCTCAGCTGTGAACTCTCTCACAGGGAATCATTGCACGAGCATTCTTAGGGCGATTTTGAAAATCGTCTGCGATTGAAAAAAGGCAAAAACGCCCTTAGTGTGAACAAGCTCTTAAAGTGTCACACTCCCAAAAGCAAGAAAATGCTCCAATACTGAGAGCAGCTTTCACTGATGGTAGCAAAGTGGTTAAAGGTAACCCAAAACCAAGTAAGGAAATGGGTCTTCTATAAGCCCCCTGTAGCCGTCCTGTGCCTTCGCCGGTCCTCAACAATCCTCCGTTCCCCTGCCTTGGCTTAGTTTTGGTCTTAGCTTCAGTTTTGCCGACTAGAAGTTTGCAGGCTGGCCACGCGTATCCTTGCTTGCTTTACTGTCCACAATAGCGTCCAGGATACGTGTGGGGCCAGGTATTTGCTCACAGTGTAATGATATACAGGTAGTCCCCAAATTATGAACGCCTGACATACAAACAACCAGCCGATATGAACGACCCGCCGATCCCGTCACGTGACGTCGGGAACTCCCCTTGTGCCTCTGCCGACCGCGCTGTGAGCCGGAAAACAAAGCAGATGTAATCTACTAACTACTTTAACGTCTACAATTGTAAGTGCAATAATTTTTTAGAATAAAACTTTTAGCAACAGTATTACGCTATGCCTAGCCTCTCTTTGGAGGTATCCATTTAAGCTTATAAAGGAAGGAAGTGTCGGGGGATACAGCGGTGACCTTAAAGAGTAACTGTTAGCCCCAAAAATCAAATTTAAATCTCTATTGCAATGTTTTAATTACTTTGTAAGGGAGCCAAAAAGGCACTGCAGAAGTTAAAAAGCAATCTAATTTTTTTACTGTGTAGCCTTTTCCCCAAGCTCCTAAGGAGGACGCAAAGCCGCATAACAGATACTGCTGAGCATGCAGAGCATGCCCATGTCTGCCCGACTCCCCTCTCCCCCCCAGGACCAGGTGCCGATATATTCTCACCCCAAACAGCTGACACGGAGAGAGAGCGGGAGCGGAGTACATCTACACACTTCCAGCGCCGCCACCGCAGAGCAGCCGCCGCCGAGTCACATGTGAGAGATTCACGAGCAGGAGAGAGATGCATGGCGGCGGCTGCTCTGCGGTGGCGGCGCTGGAAGTGTGTAGATGTACTCCGCTCCCGCTTTCTCTCCGTGTCAGCTGTTTGGGGTGAGAATATATCGGCACCTGGTCCTGGGGGGGAGAGGGGGGGTCGGGCAGACATGGGCATGCTCTGCATGCTCAGCAGTATCTGTTATGCGGCTTTGCGTCCTCCTTAGGAGCTTGGGGAAAAGGCTACACAGTAAAAAAATTAGATTGCTTTTTAACTTCTGCAGTGCCTTTTTGGCTCCCTTACAAAGTAATTAAAACATTGCAATAGAGATTTAAATTTGATTTTTGGGGCTAACAGTTACTCTTTAAAGACACAGCCAGATCGAGTTGGTCGGGGGTGACTAGGGAATAACCCCAAGGCGCAAGTGACCATTATATTGGTCTATATAGAGGGTGAGTCGTTTCCCACTAGGGTGTGGTGGTGGTGATATTATCCAAGCCTGTGGAATATAAAGTGAACCTGGTTGAACAATAAGGACTGTGTAGCGCTGAAATTATACTGATAACTACTTTGTGATTTTTGAAATAATAGAGAGCACTGCCTGTTGATAATTGGACTGTGGACTTAATTACAGAGTGCGCGGTGTTATCTAGAGAAAGATGTACTCACCTCCGCGCTGGAGTCCATTGCTGGGCGACATTTCTCTCTGCTTACAGCTCACTCTAACGCCCGGCATTTCCTCCTGCATGACGCATGTAATTACGCATCATGCAGGAGGAAATGCCGGGCGCTAGAGTGAGCTGTAGCAGAGAGGAGTGTTGCCCGGCGATGGACTCCGGCATGGAGGTGAGTAGATTACACTACTGTACCCTATGGGAGCACAGGACAGGGGGAAGCAGGAGGAAGGGGACACGGAAAACACACAGAGAGACACGAGGCACAGAGGGCATGCAGAAAGCACAGGGGTACGTGAAGGAGACACAGGGGGGCAAGAAGGAGGGCCGGGGGGCATGCAGCAAGCACAGGGGGGCATGCAGCAGATACAGGGAGACATGAAGGAGGCACATGGCAACATGAAAGAGACACAGGGGGACATGCAGCAGGCACAGGGTGACATGAAGGAGGCAGAGAGGGGCACGAGCAGGCACAGGAGGACAAGAAGGAGGCACAGGAGGACAAGAAGGAGGCACGGGGGACACAAAGGAGTAGTGGGGGGGGGGGGGGGCATAATAATGTAAAGGGGGACACAAAGGAGGCAGAAGCAGAAGAGGAGAAGAAGGAGGCATGGGGGGCATAATAATGTAAGGGGACACAGAAAGGCACAGGGGGACACAAGGTGGTACAAATGGCGATAGAGAGAAGGCAAATAGAGAGACACAGTGGAAGCAGAGGGGGACACTGGAGGCAAAGGAAGGTGTAGAGGAGGCATAGGGGGGCACAGATGGCACAGAGAGAGACACTGGAGGCAAAGGAGGGTGCATAGGGGGCACAGAGAAGGTACAGGGGACATAGGTGGAACAGCTTTCCAACTTAAGAATGGATTCACAGTCCATATCTTGTTTGTTAACCGGGTACTACCTGTATACTATATTTACAGGCTGGTAAATACAGTCGGCGAAACCAGAACTAATCCACAAGGGAGGAACGGAGGATCGTTGAGGAGCGGTGCAGGCACAGGACGGCCACAGGGGGCTGGTAGAAACCCCAGGTAAGTGAAACTCATTTCCTTTTCTTGGCTTTAGGTACACTTTAAAGGGGGCTCCCGGATTCCACCCACAGCGAGCCTTCCGCACAGCACCCCCCCCCCCCCCCCCCCCCCGCCCTGATGTTCACACTCCTTGTCTTGCCTTGCCTCCCCTCGGTGCCCTCACAATGGTCATATAAAACAAGTGTTGCCATTATGATCTTCACACCCTTAACAAGTGTAGCCACAAAACACCTGATCTGAGGTATAGTCCCCTGTATGAGAGGAAGGGAGGAAGGGAAGGTTAGTAGTTTGGGGCCCTCGACACCTCTGTCCCCCCCCCGAAAGCGCAGTGGCTGCTTCCCTCTAGTTATGCCCCTGTACCTGATTCAATATGTGAAAGACCCCATTTCTCAAGAGGCTCCAGTAAAAGTGCCTCACTCTCAAAAAGCTAACAGCGTTTATTCACCAGTACACTTAGTTCCAGAATCCATGTACTGGCACCCAGTCACCAATCTCAAAAGTCTCATTAAGCTTGTTGCCCTACAAAAGCCAGAGATGGATTTCCTTCAGTTATAAACCTTTCTGTATAGTCAAACAACTTTTGAATCCCCATAGATCTGAAGGATGCCTGTTTGCGCCTTTCAATGCAGCATCACTTGCCAACCTTCCTGCGTTTTGCAATTACCAAATATGCACGTTCACTTCAGGGCACTTCCCTTCGGCTTCTCCAATTCTCTTCAAGATCCACGGTGTATGGGGAAGCAAATTTTGACGCAATCTAAAATGTAGGTTTCTCTCTGTGAAGAAACGCGGAAGAGCCGCCACTATAAGTCAGCAGGAGGCGGCTCTTTCCGCGCATGGCATGGCGGAACGCGGAAAAACCGCCGCGTGTGACGCGGCGGTTAGCGCGCATGGGCCTGTTGCGAACAGTCTGACCCAGCGCGGGGAGGCCGCCGCCGGTGCTGATGGCGGTGCGACCAACCCCGCGCACAGGTCAGCGAGCACATTGCAAGACAGTACTGGTGTGGCTGGGACTGATAGTCCACCAAGGTTCAGAATGACGCGCGTGCGTGCAGAGAGGCAGAACTTATATGGCAGTCAGCTGACAACCCTGCTTTGTTTCATTGGTCCAGCACTTAGGGAGGGGCTGGAGAGTGTTTTAGTATATATACTGCTGGCTGTTCAGTTGCTGGTTGTCTGGCGTTGCGATCACTACGTGGTAGCACTCAGACCTGAGTCAGATCCTAAAGTGTGCCGGGACCAGCTGGAGCTGTTATCCTACACTTAGCTAGATTCTGTTGATAGTCTAAAGTACTAGTTTGATTGTGATTATATGTTATGACCTTTTGCTTGCCTGACTATTCTTCTGAACTCTGATCCTGTACCTTGCTATTCTGATACTCCGTTGCCGAACCCCGGCTCGCCCTAAGACTCCGCATCTGCCTCCTGATTCTGTACCTCGATATTTCTGATACCCTGTTGCCGAACCCTGCTTGTTTATTAGACCCCGCATCTGCCTTCTGAATCTGTACCGTATCTGTCTGTGTGGTTACGACCTGGTTTGTCCGACCTCGAGAACCGACCTTACTGTTAGAGGCGGTTCCGAGTCCTGGTAGTGACACTCCCTCCTGAGTGTCACTCTCGGTTTGTCCTTCCTACTCTCAGCCTGACTCCTCCCCCCCGGGAGAGTTCAGGTTTCCGGAAGGAATTTGTGCAGTACTCCTTACTGCTATAAATCCTAGTCCTCTAAGTATTACGGTTGCACCAAAGACTCCTATTCTACTCAGGTGTCCTTATATATCTGATTATCGGTGATACTGCAGATCATCAATAATCTGGGATATATCTGTATTCCCAGTGATACTGCAGATCACCGGTAATCAGATCCTCTCTGTGTTACACCGATCGTTACAGAACGCCAGACCAAAAAACAATATGGACGCACACGCACTGATCATCTGGGTGCACTTGCCACTTCGGTGGATAACATCAACCAAGTGCTGGGTACTCACCAAGCGTTAATTGATGCCCTATCAGGGTCTGTATAAACCCTCCAGACATCAGTGGATGAGGTGCGATCCCCTCCTAGCGTTGACATACGTATGCCCGTACCCAAAAGATTTTCTGGCCATAGATCTGACTTTCGAAATTTTAGGAGTAGAGTGTTGTCTTATTTTGAATTGAGACCCCGATCGTCGGGGGACCGAGACCCAAAAAGTTACATTTATTAAAACCTTGTTATCTGGCGACTCTCAGACATGGGCGTACAGTTTGCCCACTGGAGACCTAGCCCTTACTTCGGTGGAGGAATTTTTTAAAGCCATGGCAGTAATTTACGACGATCCGGACCTTGCCTCGACTTCTGAGCGGAAGCTCAAGCTTTTGCGTCAAGGCAAAGGTCCGGTCGAAGATTATGCAGCGGAATTTAGGAGGTGGTCAGTTTCAGCCCGGTGGGACACTTATGCCCTGTTAGATTGTTTCTTGTCAGGGCTGTCCGATGAGGTCTCTGATTTAATGCTTAGCCAGCCCGAGCCCAGAACAGTCGATGAGGCCATCTCAGCAGCCATAAGAATCGACCGCAGGCTACGCTATCAAAAACAGACCAGGGGTACTCATCGTGCTAGAGTAGTGTCTTACGCCACAACACCAGTGACACCACTTCCTTCTGTCTCTCCTCCCGTCTCGCCTCCACCCGAGCCAATGCAGATTGGTCGGTCCAAGCTGTCCCAGGTGGAGCGAAGACGGAGGATATCTGAACAGCTGTGTCTGTATTGCGCTGAAGGGGGGCATAGAGTACGAAACTGTCCCAATAAGCCGGGAAACGCTACAGCCTAGGAGTTGTAGGGGGTAACACCCTAGGCGCCCGACTCGTACCCCTAGAAGAAAAACGGTTGCTTTTTCCCTGTACAGTTACATGGGAAAATTTTGGACTCACGTATAGTGCAGAACGCAGTACAATATCTAGTGCACTGGAAGGGGTATGGTATTGAGGAAAGAATGTGGGTACCTGAGGGCCGCATGCATGCTGATAATTTGAAGAGGGAGTTCCACACTTTACATCCGGAAAAGCCTGGAAGGAGCTGTCCGGAGTCCACTCCTCGGGGGGAGGGGGGGTACTGTGAAGAAACGCGGAAGAGCCGCCGCTATAAGTCAGCGGGAGGCGGCTCTTTCCGCGCATGGCATGGCGGAACGCGGAAAAACCGCCACGTCTGACTCGGCGGTTAGCGCGCATGGGCCTGTTGCGAACAGTCTGACCCAGCGCGGGGAGGCCGCCGCTAGTGCTGATGGCGGTGCGACCAACCCCGCGCACAGGTCAGCGAGCACATTGCAAGACAGTACTGGTGTGGCTGGGACTGATAGTCCACCAAGGTTCAGAATGACGCGCGTGCGCGCAGAGAGGCAGAACTTATATGGCAGTCAGAAAAGGGTCAGCTGACCAAGCCGGCCAGCTGACAACCCTGCTTCGTTTCATTGGTCCAGCACTTAGGGAGGGGCTGGAGAGTGTTTTAGTATATATACTGCTGGCTGTTCAGTTGCTGGTTGTCTGGCGTTGCGATCACTATGTGGTAGCACTCAGACCTGAGTCAGATCCTAAAGTGTGCCGGGACCAGCTGGAGCTGTTATCCTACACTTAGCTAGATTCTGTTGATAGTCTAAAGCAGTCGTGCCCAACCTACGGCCCGCGGGCCATTTGTGGCCCGCGAAGCCAGTTTCTGTGGCCCGCGCGGTGTCTGCCTGCGGAGGGGGAGAGGATCGGGTGGTATTGCGTTGTATCAGCACTCGGCGGGACGCGCATACACCAGCGTGTACTCGTATTCAGCCCCGGGTAGCGCTGGGATAGTCAGAAAGCCTCACTCATTGGTTACTGCAGGAACCTTCCTCCAATAGGAATTAGCCTAATTCCTATTGGAGGAAGGCTCCTGCAGTAACCAATGAGCGAGGCTTTCTAACTATCCCAGCACTACCCGGGGCTAAATACGAGCGCACGCTGGTGTATGCGCGTCCCGCCGAGTGCCATACTACGCAATACCACCCGATCCTCTCCCCCTCCGCAGGACACCGCGGGCAGACACCGGGGCACACGCTGTGCCAGCCTCCTCAGCCCCAAACACAGAGCTGCCAGCCTCCTCAGCCCCAAACACAGAGCTGCCAGCCTCCTCAGCCCCTAACACAGAGCTGCCAGCCTCCTCAGCCCCAAACACAGAGCTGCCAGCCTCCTCAGCCCCAAACACAGAGCTGCCAGCCTCCTCAGCCCCAAACACAGAGCTGCCAGCCTCCTCAGCCCCACACAGAGCTGCCAGCCTCCTCAGCCCCAAACAAAGAGCTGCCAGCCTCCTCAGCACCAAACACAGAGCTGCCAGCCTCCTCAGCCCCAAACACAGAGCTGCCAGCCTCCTCAGCCCCAAACACAGAGCTGCCAGCCTCCTCAGCCTCACACAGAGCTGCCAGCCTCCTCAGCCCCAAACACAGAGCTGCCAGCCTCCTCAGCCCCAAACACAGAGCTGCCAGCCTCCTCAGCCCCAAACACAGAGCTGCCAGCCTCCTCAGCCCCAAACACAGAGCTGCCAGCCTCCTCAGCTCCAAACACAGAGCTGCCAGCCTCCTCAGCCCCAAACACAGAGCTGCCAGCCTCCTCAGCCCCAAACACAGAGCTGACAGCCTCCTCAGCCCCACACAGAGCTGACAGCCTCCTCAGCCAGCACACTACAGGCCACTCTGATACCATTGCTGCATTAATCTGCCCTGTGCATACACCCAGGTACCGTACTGGACTCTGATACCAGTGCTGCATTAATCTGCCGCAAACTTCTCATTAAGAAAATGTGCATCAAATGGTGAGTACAACAATTCTTGTCGTTTTCTTCCCATTTCCAACACCATGTTAACTGTTACTAGAAAAACGTTAAAAGTTTTACATCGAAATTTTGTATGCATGTGTTCCGGCCCTCGAGATTTTTCTTGATTTGAAGTTCGGCCCTCGGGCCAAAAAAGGTTGAGCACCACTGGTCTAAAGTACTAGTTTTTTTTTTTTTTTTCAAAATCTTTTTATTGGCAAATTCCAACATATCATTCACATACAGCATATATTTATAAATGAAGTATAAGTATGACATAATGTAGACGTTATAAGTATATGACCCTTATAAGCATACATCCCAATAAATCATCATTATATATACCATAGGTTTTAAAAAATAGGACTATACTGAATGATGGTATTTGAAACTGGTCATCCTATACAGACTATACATTAAGTCATATCTGAATATTGCCTAACCAGCAACTAACATTGTTCAACAGAACTAAAATATGTACTAACAGTATTGTAAGCAGACATATGTCAATTATTTTCCTATTAACTCCCTTACCCACAACCCACCCCCCTTTCCTCTAGGTGTGACAAAATTAGCAGTATGATCGATTTACTAATGTATTTTAAAGTGTGAAAATACAAAAAGGTAAGTATAGACCCTTTCAACTCCAATGTCTTTCCTCATCTGAAAACCGTGATGTGCCAAATGTTTTTATTCAGAGCCATGTAGAACCCCCTCAAAATCCTCAGAGTGCCTGGAATATGTCCAAAAGGACCAGGTCTTGCTATATGCCTCTGTGCAGTTTAATGCAGTATGGGAAAGATCTTCCATGAATTGAATTTCGTCTATTTCCTTCACCAGCTCCTCAGCTTCTGGGGGATCAGCCTGTTTCCAATGTCTGATCAGAATTCTCTTAGCGGCATTAAGTATATGGCGTACTACTGATCTCTTGTATTGTTTCATTGACCAATCATTTAAATGGAGTAGGTAGAACTCCCGGGACAAATGGGGAATTTCTGTCTGTCACAGCTTTAACTAATCTCTCAATCCTCTTCCAAAAATCCGCCAATCTATCGCATGACCATAGGATGTGAAATAAGGTGCCTGGCCTCTCTCCACATCTCCAGCATTTATCCTCTATATCAGGGAAGATTTTATGCAGCTTATTGGGTGTGTAATACCATTGAGTGAGTATTTTATAATCAGTGGTGTAGCTAAGGAGCTGTGGGCCCCGATGCAAGTTTTACAATGGGCCCCCCCAAGCACTCTATACATAGCAATTGATACGGTGCACCAAAACCTGCCAATGGCAACTACAGAGTCAGAGGTGCAAGGAAGGGATGGGAAACAGTTTGTTAATGATTACCACTATTCAATGTATTAATTTCCTGCATTCTGGCTGCTCTTGAGGACTTATGTGCAAAGGTGCAAATTCTCATTTTCTGAGGAGATGAGAAGGCTCTACCGAGCTCAGCTTCCCACATATGAAAGAACGGGAGAGACGGGATTGCCAATAAAGCCAAAATCTCATAGATTGTTGAGATAGATTTTTTAGTCGGTCCTAGTGATATACATAGATTTTCGAAGTCTGTTCTTTGCCTAAGCATCTGTGGAGAGAAGCCTCGTGTTGCCAGATAATGTCTATATTGTAGGTATTCCCACCATTTAGTGTTTGCACATGATGGTTTTTGTTTAATGTCCCTCAATGTCACCCAGTGTCCTCCCATGCATAAGTCTACAAATCTCAGCTTCCTAGGGTCTATAAATCTGTGTCTAGTACGGTCCAATCCATCTACACCTATAAAGGGATTATTTGAGAGCGGGAGTAAAGGAGATGGGACAGGAGCTAGTGAAAGAGAAGAATTTGCTCTCTGAAAGACGTGAAGGGTCGTATGACATAGTAGAGGAAGTTGTAGTCTAACCTCTGGTTTCTGTGAGATCCAAGTAAGGTCTGTGAGGGAGTAATACGAGAGATCCTGTTCTAGTGTAACCCATTGTTTATATGTGACATGTCTGTTCCAATCTACTATTCTACTAAGCACAGAAGCATAGTAGTTTCTTCTAACATTAGGCAGAGCAAGACCCCCTTCTTGTTTGGGGCAGTATAAAATCTCTCGTTTGAGGCGTGGAGGTTTTCCTCTCCAGATATATTTATTGAAGATCATTTGGACCTTATTCAAGAGAGAGGAATCTCAATAGGGAGCGTCTGGAATAGATACAAGATCCTGGGCATCGCATTCATCTTCACTACGGCGATTCTTCCTAACCAGGAAAGTTGGGGCATGTCCCACTTTCGTAAGTCAGCTGTTATTGTCGCTAGGATTTGGGGGAAATTTAATTCAAAGGTCTCTTTCAAAGATCTTGAGATATTAGTCCCCAGGTATCGAATGGAGGAAGGGTTCCATTTAAAGGGGAAGTTTTGCTGGATAGTGTTAACTTGTTCATCAGGCAAGTTCACATTATATGCCTCGCATTTGTCCAAATTTATTTTAAAAAAGGACAGTTTACTGAACCGTTCAAAATCCGCAAGCAAGTTTGGTAGGGAGGTTATAGGTTGCGTGAGAAAGAAGAGCAGGTCATCTGCGTATGCAGCTACCTTATATTTAGTGTGGCCAACAGTTAAACCGGATATCGAATCATTCTTCCTAATAGTACACAGGAAAGGCTCCAGTGCTAGCGCAAAAATTAGTGGCGAGAGTGGGCATCCCTGTCGAGTACCATTAGCTATCTGCAGGGAGTCTGACAGGATTCCATTGACCTTAATTTTTGCAGTAGGGGAGGAGTATAGGGAATCTATGCAATTTAACATTCTGTCTCCCAAATTTAATTGTTTTAGGACTGCCCTCATCCAACTCCAGCCCACACGATCGAAAGCCTTTTCGGCATCCGTGGAAAGCAGCATGCAAGGTTTGCTACTTGATCGTAAGAACTGAAGCAGGTCCAGGACCCTGATGGTATTATCTCTTGCCTCCCTGTTGGGTATAAAGCCCACCTGATCCCAGTGTACCAGGTGGTTCATATGTTCACCTAGTCGGTTAGCTAAAACCTTTGCATACATTTTTAGGTCTAAGTTTATCAGCGAGATAGGCCTATAGCTTCCGCAAGCTGCTGGATCCTTATTGGGTTTGGCAATAACTGTTACATGTGATTCCAGAGTTTGTGTGGTGAATTTAACTGCCTCATGTCCTGTAGCCATGGCATTAAAGGTTTTACAGAGATAGGGTATCAAGGCCCCACTGAATTTTTTATAGTACTCAACAGGGAACCCGTCTGGCCCCGGAGCCTTTCCCGGCTTGATTCCTGCTATTGCTTTGCAGATTTCGGCCTCTGTGAACGGTTCCTCTAAAGCTTGTCTCATTTCCTGGTCTAATTGTTTTGGGTTGGCTCGGGATAAGTAAGCATCCATCTCCTCTATAGAGGGTTCCTTGAGATTTTCACTACTGGACTGTTTTAAATTGTAGAGTTTGTGGTAGAACTCACGAAAAGTGCGTGCGATGGACTCACTTCTTATGTGTTTCACCCCCTTACGATCAATTACTTGGGCTATATATGTTCTTTGTTGCTGCTGTCTAAGGGCTTTGGCCAGCAATCTACCCGATTTGTTACCATGCATGTAAAATGCGTGTTGGCATCTCCTAGCTGCGTGTTTCGCACTATCCTGTAATATTGTGTTAAGCGCCATTCTGGCCTTCTGTAAGGGTGTCATGGCCTCCGCAGAAGGAAAATCTTTATGTTTTCTCTCCAGTTCTCGTATCTCCCCCAGTAGCTGTCTGATCCTCCCCTCTCTCTCTTTCTTGCGTCTCGTGCCCATTTTAATCAGGAAGCCCCTTAACACACATTTATGCGTTTCCCATATAATGGAAGGCGACACATCCCCTTTATCATTAAGTAAGAAATATTCTTGTATCTGCTCTAGTATGGCATCCTTTGCTCCTAGCTCATCCATCAGCGAGATATTCATTCTCCATGTGAATGGTTTTTCTCTTTTGGATTTATAGTTGAGCGTTACGCATACTGGTGCATGGTCTGAGTAAGAGATAATACCTATATATGCGGCCACCTGTTCAGAAAGTAGGTTATGCGATATTAAGATGTAGTCCAATCTAGAGTAGATATTGTGCACCGTCGAGTAGTAGGAGAAATCTTTTGTAGTGGGATGTGTCACCCTCCAAGCATCCACAAGTTGTCTCTCATGGAGGGCTCTCTTGATCCTGTTAATTTTGGCATAAGCTACTGAGGAGCGACCATGAGAGGCATCCAATTGCGGGTTGAGAGCGACATTCAGGTCCCCCCCTATTATGATGCTTCCCTCCCTAAAGGCATCCAGTTCAGTAAGAAATTTCAGAATAAACTTGTCCTGATCAATATTGGGAGCATAAACAGAGCCAATCGTGTATTTCTGATCTTTGATAATACATTTCACCAGAACAAATCTACCCTGATCGTCTGCCTTAGTTGCTATTTCAGTGAATGGAAGCATCTCACTAATGAGAATTGCAGCACCTTTGGTTTTCGAACCAGGAGAGGAACTAAAGTATGATATGGGGAAATGCTTATTGCTGAGCTTTGGGTGTGCACCTTCTTTAAAATGAGTTTCCTGGATCATTATTATATGTGCTTTCTGTTTCCGCATATCAGTCAGGAGCATTCGCCTTTTTTCAGGGATATTGAGCCCTTTGGAGTTAATGGTCAACACCTTCATGTGCGTCATAACAACAATCTTCTATGTATATAGCGTCTCAATGTCACATCTAGAGGAAAAACCAGTAACCGATCCCCAAACATCGGTGAACAGAAAGTAAGTTTAATAATAAACCCTTGCGTCAACTTCAACGTGAAGGAGACTAAGGCTGAGGCTTTCGCCAACACTATTGTCCTGAAAATCAGGACTGTCCTATGTGGGAAAGGAGAAGCCAACCCTGGTAATGCGAGGCGCACTTCTCCGCTCCCACTCACCTTAGGAAGAGTTTAGTTTGATAAGACAGGTATATTACTATGTGGTCAGTGTGCTGTGTCCTACAAGAGAAAAAGTTAGATAAGTCCCTGTCTGTCGCCACCCCTCTCCTCTGTTAGATTTATTAGGTATGGTACTGGGTATAACTTCTCGCATGAGAAAGTATAGGTCATATTGGATGTGCGGATGATATGTGGGAACAGGAGGCACCCTAAGTCTAAAGTACTAGTTTGATTGTGATTATCTGTTATGACCTTTTGCTTGCCTGACTATTCTTCTGAACTCTGATCCTATACCTTGCTATTCTGATACTCCGTTGCCGAACCCCAGCTCGCCCTAAGACTCCGCATCTGCCTCCTGATTCTGTACCTCGATATTTCTGATACCCTGTTGCCGAACCCTGCTTGTTTATTTAGACCCCGCATCTGCCTTCTGAATCTGTACTGTATCTGTCTGTGTGGTTACGACCTGGTTTGTCCGACCTCGAGAACCGACCTTACTGTTAGAGGCGGTTCCCAGTCCTGGTAGTGACACTCCCTCCTGAGTGTCACTCTCGGTTTGTCCTTCCTACTCTCAGCCTGACTCCTCCCCCCGGGAGAGTTCAGGTCTTCGGAAGGAATTTGTGCAATACTCCTTACTGCTATGAGGCCTAGTCCTCTCTAAGTATTACGGTTGCACCAAACACCCCTACTCTACTCAGGTGTCCAGAGTTTAGCTTATATATCTGATTATCGGTGATACTGCAGATCATCAATAATCTGGTATATATCTGTATTCCCAGTGATACTGCAGATCACCGGTAATCAGATCCTCTCTGTGTTACACCGATCGTTACACTCTCCCAGAAAAAAAATGGGCAATGTTCTTTATATTATTCTTAGAGCTTTTATGCTCCACCCAGTTCTCAAGATTGTGTCTATGTCTAATTGGGACATTTTCTGCAACAACCTCCACTATAGAATGGGCTTATTGACGATGGAATTTCTCGTTCAATGGGACAAGCTAAATCTTGAAGCAATTTGATTTACCGTAATATAGCAGTTGAGATACCACTAGACTGTTGGAACGGCCTAGAGAATCTTCCCAGAGGGAACTCTAGTCCCTACTCACTGAACGTGTGTAGCCACAATGTTAGAGGTTTAACAACATTTTTACCTGAAATACAGTATAGTAAAGCAACCAACAGATGTCTCTGTCTATGAAATTATTCAATTATCTCTATGGTATGTATTTTCCCGTATTCACTCTGTGTTCAGGGCCGGCGCTACCATAGAAGCAAAGGGGGCAATTGCCCCAGGGCCCCAGAGCTTGTAGGGGCCCCCAGTAGCTACAAAAGGAAAACATTTTTTTCAAAATCGACCTTATAGTTTTTGAGAAAACTGATTTTAAAGTTTCAAAGGAAAATAAATACACATTTAAAAACCTGCCGACTTTAATGGTTAATGGCAAATCCACCTTAAGGCAGCGCTTTTCAACCTATGGTACGCGTACCACTTGTGGAACTTTGCATCTGGCCAGGTGGTACGCTCTGGGGAGATGAAGATAGTGTCTGCTGGTTGTAGGGAGATCAAAGGGAAAAGTGATTTAGGGCCAGTCCAGTGCCTGTTGAATTCAGGTTTGTTAAGACAATGTGAATTACTAGGCTGGCTGATAAAAGTGTAATTACAGAGCAATTAGAGAAGGGGCAAGCTGGTAAATATACACAGCATGATGCAGAGCAGAGCTTGCCTTGAGGGTCTATGGGAAAACATCTGTCTGGTCTCTCCTCATTGTTATAATGACTGCATGTTCTGATAAGGTGTAAAGCTGGCCATACACTGGCCCAATTTGCGCCCGTTTCGACAGCAAATTCGATCACTGGGATCGAATCTGCTGCCAATCGTTCACGCTACACGCCGAATTTCGATCCATTTCGTCCGATCCCGTCGATCGTGCCGTGCGGAAAATAACCGTCGATCGCCCGCGGGTAAAGAGCGCATCGCTAGCGGCGTTCGAGTGCCCGACGTCCGACGCAATAGAGCCCGCATACATTACCTGCTCCGCCGGCGCGACTCCAGTCTCCCGGTCACCGCTGCTCTGTCTGCGCTCTGGTCTCCAGGTCCGGCATGCCTCACTTCTTCTAGCCCGGCAGGAAGTTTAAACAGTAGAGCGCCCTCTACTGTTTAAACTTCCTGCCGGGCTAGAAGAAGTGAGGCATGCCACACCTGGAGACCAGAGCGCAGGCAGAGCAGCGGTGACCGGGAGACTGCAGTCGCGCCGGCGGAGCAGGTAATGTATGCGGGCTGGCGGGGGGCAGCAGCAGCAGTACCACCACAACAGATTGTGAACGGTTTCAGGCTGAAATCGGTTCACAATCTGTTTGCTGTAAAGGTAGCCATACGATCCCTCTCTGATCAGATAGGGATCTGTCTGTTGGTCGAATCTGATGGCAAATCGACCAGTGTATGGCCACCTTTAAAGTTTGAAAAGTTTTTGACAGTCCCTGGACTCCAGAAGGGGTGCTGGCAGCTTGTGTAAGAAAAAAGTGTAATCCTGGTGAGGCAAATATCTTCTTCCCTCTCAGCTTTTCTCCCCTCTCTCCTCACTGTTCCTCCACATAAGTAATAGTACACCGCTGGCGAGTTCAGAGCAGGGTGAGCCGAATGATGGCTCTCCCTGCTGCCGCTAAAGTCCCAGGTGGCGTTAAATACTATTCCCCCTCCGACTCATCGCAACTCGGAGGGAGATGTAATTCACGGTCGATCACCGGAGCCCCAAATTACCTTACACACCCGCGCAGCATATTATTGCTGCTATGGAGCTCCTAGTTTCTAACCAACTGCTTCACCTTCTCTCGCCAGTCTTATTAGTTATCCTAACCTAAAGCTGGCCATACATGCATCAATTGTTACTGACAGATTCTTTCACTACGATTGAATCAGAATGGCTTTTCCACCTGTCAGTACTAAGTATGTATGTGGCCTGTAGGGTTTCATACTATAGTGAAGTTATCTGACTGAGGTAGATGGTGGTCTGGTAAAGGGGAATGTCAGAGATGGGAGAGGGACATATTTGAGGAATTAGTAGAGATGGTGTTGAAGGGAAGGACATAAGTGTGTCACACTGTCCCTCGAGTGCTTTTGCTATATTTCCACATGGGTGCCCCATGTGACTACTGGCATATACAAAGTGAGGTGCATGTGTGATGTCATTTGGGCTGGGACTGCCATGATAAAGGGCCTCTAGTTTGTGTTTTCCCCCCAGGGCTAAAGGTCTCAGTCCTCCCCTGGGGGAGGGAGATGAAAAAGAAAAAAGTGTCTGGGAGGGGGGCTGCAGGAAGATAAGGAGAAGTGAGGGAGAGCAATAGGGTGAGAGCAGCGAGGTCACCAGGAGTGTTCCTTCCTTTCTCTGGCTAGCCTATTGCCATATCGTCCATCAGTAGGAGCTTGTTCATGAGTGCCCCGACATTGAGGAAGGCTGCAAGGTAATGGAGAACAATTTCTATATTTGGGCATGTTAGTATATTTGGAAAATTTTACAAAATGCATAATTATATTCCCGGTTGGACCCGATTCCAAGGCAAATCCAAAAAGCAACCATGATCAGTGGTCCACAATGTTAATACAAACAATTCATTCTTATTCTGTGACCTAGTTCTAGATCAGGGCTTTAGAATCTACAGTGTAGTCGGTGCACTGCAGTATGAAGTTGCAGGGCAGATGCACTGTGAAAAGATATGTATATAGGTGTATACTGGGGATAATGTACAGTGGGTTGCAAAAGTATTCGGCCCCCTTGAAGTTTTCCACATTTTGTCACATTACTGCCACAAACATGAATCAATTTTATTGGAATTCCACATGAAAGACCAACACAAAGTGGTGTACACATGAGAAGTGGAACGAAAATCATACATGATTCCAAAAATATTTTTTTTTCACAAATAAATAACTGCAAAGTGCTGTGTGCATAATTATTCGGCCCACTTTGATCTGCATGCAGTCAGTTGCCTATAGACATTGCCTGATGAGTGCTAATTACTAGAGTGCACCTGTGTGTAATCTAATGTCAGTACAAATACAGCTGCTCTGTGAGGGCCTCAGAGGTTGTCTAAGAGAATATTGGGAGCAACAACACCGTGAAGTCTAAAGAACACACAAGACAGGTCAGGGATCAAGGTTATTGAGAAATTTAAAGCATGCTTAGGCTACAAAAAGATTTCCAAAGCCTTGAACATCCCAAGGAGCACTGTTCAAGCGATCATTCAGAAATGGAAGGTGTATGGCACAACTGTAAACCTACCAAGACAAGGCCATCCACCTAAACTCACAGGCCGAACAAGGAGAGCGCTAATCAGAAATGCAGTCAAGAAGCCCATGGTGACTCTGGACGAGCTGCAGAGATCTACAGCTCAGGTGGGAAACTTTGTCCATAGGACAACTATTAGTCATGCACTGCACAAAGTTGGCCTTTATGGAAGAGTGGCAAGAAGAAAGGCATTGTTAACAGAAAGCATAAGAAGTCCCGTTTGCAGTTTGCCACGAGCCATGTGGGGGACACATCAACCATGTGGAAGAAGGTGCTCTGGTCAGATGAGACCAAAATGGAACTTTTTAGCCAAAATGCAAAACACATATATGTGTGGCAGAAAACTAACACTGCACATTACTCTGAACACACCATCCCCACTGTCAAATATGGTGGTGGCAGCATCATGCTAGGGGGGGTGCATCTCTTCAGCAGGGACAGGGAAGCTGGTCAGAGTTGATGGGAAGATGGATGGAGCCAAATGCAGGACAAACTTGGAAGAAAACCTCTTGGAGACTGCAAAAGACTTGAGACTGGGGCGGAGGTTCACCTTCCAGCAGGACAATGACCCTAAACATAAAGCCAGGGCAACAATGGAATGGTTTAAATCAAAACATATCTGTGTTAGAATGGCCCAGTCAAAGTCCAGATCTAAACCCAATCAAGAATCTGGCAAGATCTGAAAATTGCTGTTCACAAACGCTGTCCATCTAATCTGACTGAGCTGGAGCTGTTTTGCAAAGAATGGGCAAGGATTTCAGTCTCTAGATGTGCAAAGCTGGTAGAGACATACCCTAAAAGACTGGCAGCTGTAATTGCAGCAAAAGGTGGTTCTACAAAGTATTGATTCAGGGGGCTGAATAATTACGCACACCCCACTTTGCAGTTATTTATTTGTAAAAATGTTTGGAATCCTGTATGATTTTTCGATCCACTTCTCACATGTACACCACTTTGTATTGGTCTTTCACGCGGAACGCTAATAAAATTGGTGCATGTTTATGGCAGTAATGTGACAAAATGTGGAAAACTACAAGGGGGCTGAATACTTTTGCAACCCACTGTATATAGGGATATATGGAAGATGAAAACCTCTGAGGGGACACCGTGTATTTTGCGGGCAAACGTAGAGCAGCGTACGTATTTTGCAGGCAAACGCAGTGCATCGTGTGTAGTTTGTGGGCAAATGCTGCGCATGCGTAGTAGTGCACAACTTGCCGAAAAACCTTTCAGGAATCCCCCTTAGAAATCCCTGTGATCTGCTTTTTTTTAGTGTGTGTCCTGCCTCAATATTTTTTTTTTTTTAAAGATGGCATACTGCCACGTGCAGCGCCATCTGGGATGTTTTCCCTGATCACGAGAGTACTTATACCAGCTCTTCCTACAATCCAGCCTGGCTTTCAGAAAAGAGGTACATGTACTCTATGTACACCCCAATCATCAGGGTGTGCCAGTATGGAGGGTCCTATCAACTGAGTGTGGCGCATCAGGACAGGCATACTGACACTTAAGGTAAAACAGGAAAGCCATAATCCACTTCCATTGGTCTCAGACCTATGAAAGGACACTGGCCTCTACTTGCCCCACCCCACATCCCCTAACTCAATATTTTTGATAGTTCTTGCTACATAATTTTTTTATTTGACATTACCTGAACTAATCACTAGCTAGCACATAAGTACCCTTTTTTTTTTTTTTTTTTTACATTGGTACAGCATATATCCAACACTTAGTGTAGCAAAACCATGCATGCACGTACATATATATGTGTATGGATGGAATACAGTTCAATGTGGAGGTTAGCATGCACTGAGTCACCAGTTTGAATCCCAGCCTTGCACAGAGCTTGTATGCTCTCCCTGGGTCTGTGTTGGTTTCTTGCGTTCACTCCAGTTTCCTCCCACATCCCAAAAACACACTGTTAAAGGAACCCTCAAAGTTTGACTTTTTTGCAATCCCCTTTAGTAGGCAGAAGGAAGTTAGTAATGACACAGATTTTTTTTAATTTATTTTTTTTACTACCACTGTCCTCTTTATCAGAGCTTACATATGTGGTGCTAGGATGGGTGACTGCTCTGCACAACAGAGGAGGGGGGGGGGGCTGCTCTATTTAGATACTCATTGAATGGTGAACTTCTTACTGCTGGATACACACGGTGCGTGTCCGCACTAGATTTCCCGCTTGATTCCTTTCGATTTGTTTATTTCCAACATGTCGGATTTTCATTTCGATGGATCGTTAGGTGGAATTGGCATACTTTACATGTGAATCGACCTAACGATCCATCGAAATGAAAATCCGACATGTTGGAAATAAACAAATCGAAAGGAATCAAGCGGGAAATCTAGTGCGGGAACACACCGTGCGTATCCAGCATAAAGGTGCCCATACACTCGTCAGATTGGCAGCAGATAGATAAGAAATGCATCTGATGATCTATCTGATGCGTTTTTAGAACATTTTTTACCAGGATAGAATTCCAACAGATTTCAGTTTGAAATCTATTGAAATTCGATCTGATGGCATTTTTTTGCCATCAGATTTCCATTAAGGCCAATGCAAACTGATAAGCAATCTCTTCAGATCGACCTAAATTTTCCACCCTGCAAGTTCGATGGAAATCCATCGAAATCGATCGAAATCGGCCGTCGATCGGTCGATTGGCCAACCGATTTGCAATCGATCGATCGGTCGGCCAGAAAATCGGCTGAGTGTATGGGCTGCTTAAGGCAGCCATACATCAGAAGACTGTGGGCAGATTCGACACGAGAGGTTTATCTTTAATTGAATCTGATTAGAGAGATTTGCACCCAGAAGTGGGAGGAAAGCTATTGTAGCTTTACTGCAATTTGGTTCCACATACTTGTGTGAGAAGGAGTTTTTTCATTGACATGTATAAAAAAAAAAAAACACTAAAGAAAGGAAGGTCTTCAGCTGGAATCTGACAGGATTCTATCAGTGAGTATTCTGCAGCCACGACTTCAAAGATTAATGTCAGAGAAACAGCCAATATTACACTTAATGGGAAATTTGTGCCTAACACTGTATGTATCCTTAATTATTGGCCAGCGCTAAGTAAATAAGCGCTTTATAAATACATTAATAAGTGTACATACTTTATAATTTTTTTTCACTTATTGAGTTGTTGACACCTTGCGAAATCACTGGTGGTACTTGTAGATTTCCATGCGATAAGTGGTACAATTTCTGAAAAGGTTGAAAAGCCCTGCTTTAAAGAGAACCAGAGGTGGGTTTGAAGAATATTATCTGCATACAGAGGCTGGATCTGCCTATACAGCCCAGCCTCTGTTGCTATCCCAAACCCCCCTAAGGTCCCCCTGCACTCTGCAATCCCTCATAAATCACAGCCACGCTGCTGACAAACAGCTTGTCAGAGCTGGCTGTGTTTATCTCTATAGTGTCAGTCTGCTGCTCTCCCCGCCTCCTGCAGAACTCCAGTCCCCGCCTGCATCCCTTCCCTGCCTGCTGATTGGAGGGAAGGGACGGGGGCAGGGACCGAAGCTATGGGGGAGCAGCTGAGACTGACACTACAGATGTAAACACAGCCTCACAGCACGGCTGTGATTTATGAGGGATTGCAGAGTGCAGGGGGACCTTAGTGGGGGTTGGGATAGCAACAGAGGCTGGGCTGTATAGGCAGATCCAGTCTCTGTATGCAGATAACATTCTTTAAACACACCTCGGGTTCTCTTTAAGGCGCTGCAAAGGAAGACATTATCAGGCTCCCTGCAAATCAGATTTGAAATTCAGATTTTCTCTGGATGCTATCAAAAGAAAAACACAGCATGCAGTACAGATAGAGGCCTAGTGCACACCAGAGCGGTTCTGCTGCGGTTTGTGATCCGCTTGCGGATGCGCTAGGGTAATTTCAATGGGCTGGTGCTCACCAGAGCGGGAGGCGTTTTGCAGAAATGCATACTCCCGGGCTGCTGCAGATTTTGGATTGCGGAGGCGTTTCTGCCTCGATGTTAAGTATAGGAAAAACGCAAACCGCTCTGAAAAACAGCACTTCAGAGCAGTTTGCCAGGTGTTTTTTGTTACAGTAGCTGTTCAGTAGCAACTTTACTGTAACAATACATGAAATCTACTACACCAAAAACGCTTCACAAACCCGCAAAATGCTAGCTGAAACGCTACAGAAAAAAGAAAAGGCATTTCAAAATCTGCTAGCATTTTGCGGATCTGCTAGCGGTTTTTGGTGTGCAAAAGGCCTAAACGTCTGAATCACATGTGAACACAAAAAAAAAAAAAAAAAGGATCACATGTCGTGTGCAGGAGGTCTTAAAGGGAACCAGAGACTAATGCATTCTAAAAATGAATAAAACATGTTTACATACCTGGGGCTTCCTCCAGCCTGGATCGCTCCCATCCTCAATTGCCGGTACCAGGTCCCGTCACTTCTGCCGGACGGGACCAGTCTTCCGCATGCACAGGGGGTCCCTCCGGCTTTGTACGCATGCGCCTGCACAGTACTGAGGGAGCGCACTGCACTTGTGTCGACTGGATGAAATGACGGGACCCGGTACCGGTGGACAGAGGCAGCAGAGAAAGGCGGCGTGGGAGCGATCCAGGCTTATGGGGCTGGAGGAAGCCCCAGGTATGTATAAATAGGTTATTTTATTTCTCTCTGGTTCTCTTTAAAGATAGTATACAAGTCATAACTGTTGCACCAGAAGCTATCCATAACATAGTAAATAAGCAGATCTCAGAGCCTTTAGCTCTATAGGCTACATTTAGACACCATGGTTGATTGTAAAGTAGCATGCACAAGACTGCAGCTTGTACACCCTGCCTAGTGATAAAGTCGCATTTGTGGTTGCTTGTGAGGAGTTCAGTTTGGGCATACAGTTGGCAGTGAAACATGAAAAGTCATCCCACAACATTTGTAGACTATCAGGGGTCCCCAAACTTTTGGGTCAAGGGCCAGGTCAACATACTTCAGACTGTTGAGGGGCCAGAACATGCATATGATGTTTAAAGACATTACATTGAATCTAGGTATAGTTTCCCCCAATCATGCCCGGGGAGAACTCCCTGCAGCAGCCATTCAGTCAAGCGTCACCCAAAGAACTTCTTTGTGCACCAGACAGTGAAGCATACTCAGATGACAACCTGCCGTCCAGTTAGACAGCAGTGTCACCTGATTCAGAATTGGATTGTAAGCCAGCAAATTACTGCTTGCTGGCTTCTTCAGTATGTGGGTGGGTGGTGCCAACACTGCTATTCTATATAAGGACCACCAATATTTAAAGGTGAAGTGGGCCACATCTAAGTTATGCATTTGTGTTTCAAGGCCAGTGAAAAAACCTTGGAGGGGCCACATTCGGGCCGTAGTTTGAGGACCACTGGTCTATATGCACACTACGGCAAAAATTAGGCTACTGGGATAACTGGTAGCATGTACCCAATATTAGAATGAGATATTAAGCATTTTTTTGTCTGCTTGAAGGTTTTAGGTAGCATATGCATAGATCCAGTGTATCCTCCCCCTCTGCTGGGCTGTAATAGCTCTCCCTGCTGAATCTGTACAGGACATTTGAATGCAGGCCGAGGCTGCTCAGTGCTGGGGAAGATCAGAAAGAAACAAAGCAAGATAAATGAGTGGTTTACACTGGGCTCAGCTCTATCTGCTCAGTGCTATGATCTTTCCCAGAACTCAGCTTAACTGCCTGCATCTCCCATAGTGTCAGCAGCGAGGAATACTGTTACACAGCACAGCCTGTAGTATCTGTTGCTCCTTACATTGGGTACATGCTACAAGGGTTATCCCAATATCCTAGTTTTCGCCGTAGTGCCCCTTTAAAGATGTAGGGATGGACAAAATGCAAATTAGGAGTTGATATTGGATTATACAAATACTGTATGCAAATGTATACAACTTGACAATGGACCAATCATATCCAATCAAGGTGGATTTGGACTAATTATCAAGCTGCATAAAATCTAAATTTTGCATCAAATCAGAAATTGCATTTCACTGTCCATCCTCAGACTGCATTTAACCTACCAAATTTTAGTTTTGCACATAACCCTTACCACTGACATGACCCAAAGTAGGAACGGGGCTGAACAAGGAGCGCGAGGGAATCCGCTTTAGGATCCAGGTTTCCCCCCCACTCCAGAGGCAAATATCCACTAGGGACACTTTTTCCTCTAAAAGGTTCACTTTAACCACTTGAGGACCATGGGCCTATACCCTCTAAAGACCAGCCCATTTTTCACAAAATGGGCCACTGACTGCAGCTTTAGGGGCTCGCTGCAGGGCCACACAGCTCAGCACACAAGTGATACCCCCCCCCCCCCCCCCCCTTTGCTCCCCACCAACAGAGCTCTCTGTTGGTGGTGTCTGATCGCTCCCCCACCCCTTTTTTTTTTAAACAAATATTTAATACTTTATTCCCCCCCCCCTCCTTCCCCCAGCCAGCCGATCACTGTTATGTCTCCCTGGGGGTCCCCAGTACAGGGCTGCCATAGATCGCATCGCTGTACGGCTATAAAAGCTGCGATCGTCGCTGGAAAGCTGATAGCGAAGCGGAGATGCGCGCGATCTCCTGCAAATCTCCACCCCAGGACTTCACGCCAATTGGCGTTAGGTGGTCCTGCCGCCTTGATCACACCCATTGGCGTTGGGCGGTCTTTGGGTAGTTAAGACCCTGTAGCCGAAAAAAAAAATCTCTGGGGGTACTTACATCAAGGGGGCGGGCGCAAGCCTCTGGGTCCTAATAAGGCTTCCCCATCCTCTGCAGCTTGGGGGAATACAGCGCTGGGTGCCCCCCGAAAGGCCCTCGACAAATCCTGACAAGGCAGCGCAGGCACAAGTTATTACCTCTCCACGATCCTGTTCAGGCGCACTAGCGGCTCTTTGTTGGGGTAATGTGGAAATAGCCGAACCCAATCGTATCCGCTCTACTGCGCAGACACAAAGGACGCGTGACTGTGCAGACACAAAGGACTCGTGACTGCGCAGTACAGCAGATACTATCGGGTTTAGCTATTTCTGCCTTAACCTTCCTGGCGGTATGATTATTTCCAGATTTTTCAAAAAGCGGTGCAATTTTTTCCACAAGCTTTCAGACCCTAAAAAAAAAAATCATACCGCTTGATAGATCTGTGGCTGTCCTGCACATTCCACACCTCCAATGGATCCAACTTGGGATTACTGCTGAAAGCTGCGGATTTCCGTCCAAGCCTGACTCGGGGTTACCGCTAGGGAGGTTAACTGAAACGCAGAGCCGCTAGTGCGCCTGCGCAGGATCGTGGTAGGTAAAGGTTTACCTTGCTGCTATTCGGGAGGCTGCAGCGCTAGATTGCCAGAACAACAGAGGATGGGGAAGACTTGTTAAGACCTAGAGGCTTCCCCTCTCCTGAGGCAAGTATCCCCCCCCCCCCCCTTTCATTACAGGTTCTCTTTAAAGGACAACTGTAGTGAGAAGAGTATCGGGGCTGCCATATTTATTTCCTTGTAAACAATACCAGTTGCCTGGCAGCCCTGCTGGTGTGCTTGGCTGCAGTAGTGTCTGAATAACATCAGGAATAATCATACATCTAATCTTGTCATTTTGACAATTTCAGAAACACCTGATCTGCTGCACGCTAGTTCAGGGTCTATGGCTAAGTGTATTAAGAGGCAGAGGATCAGCAAGATAACCAGACAACTGGTATTGCTTAAAAGGAAACAAACATGGCAGCCTCCATATCTCTCTTGCTTCAGTTGTCCTTCAAGTTATTGAAAATTTGCAAAGTTTCCAACTGGGCTTAAGTACATGTTTACAAGACAATGGTGATTGGGGGGGGGGGGGGGGGTATACTCAGCCCACTGCTCAACTACCATGGGCCACTTAAGTGAAATGATTTTTAATGAGGAGAGAACTTTGATTATAAAAAAAAATTTATTCAAAGTTAATGTTCGCAAACAAATGAATTTCTACAGTAACAATGTCCACTGTACGCTGTTCACTAAAATTGTTTTAAGATCAACTTTCCTGTACAAATTTTGTACAAGACCTAAACACAAGAAAAATAAACAGAACTAAAAACAGTCTTCCAAGAACTCATTTGAACAAAAATATTTTCTAGTACATTCCACGCCATCCAGTTGTACTCATGCTGTCGTGCTGCCCGAAGTATCCACCACTGTTTCCAGAACTGCCCCTGCCTGTAAAGGGGGAGATTAGGCCATACATTTAGCAACAGAATCACAGCTTACAAAATACACAAAACTGAAAACTGCTGCTGTGTAACAAAACAAAATATATATATGGCTCTCCGATTCCATACAAACTGGTAAACTACATGCTAATCTATTCTATTAGAGTTATGCTGACATTAAAGGGAGACTTAAGCCTGGAATAAAAAAAAAAAAAAAGTTTTACTCACCTGGTTCTTCTACCAGCACTCTGCAGCTGTCCCGTGCCCTCACAGTTATGGATCCTCCTGTCCCCAGCTAGTTTCGTTTTCGGCCGACAGGCTTACTGCGCTGGAGCAGGGCGCTTTTGCTGGCGCGAAGGCAGCTACGCGTGGCCGAGCTACCTTCGCAAAGCTAGCTGGCGGGGGACTGGAGGATACATGAGTGACTGCGAGAGCACGGGACAGCTGCAGGGGGCTGGTGGAAGCCCCAAGGTGAGTAAAAGATTTTTTTACTCCAGGCCCCCTCTTTATTAAGGCTATCTTTTAAACATTGATTAGGCTAATACCTTTAATGACTATCTGTAAATGATTACAGCTCAGCATCGCCAATTGACCATGCAACTTAAAGAGACTGAAGCGAGAATAAATCTCGCTTCAGAGCTCATAGTTAGCAGGGGCATGTGTGCTAAACGGGGGTCCCTTACCCCCCCCGAAATCCCCTCCAGGGATCTCTTCCCGATTGAGGCAGGGCTAACCGCCGCAGCCCTGCCCCACGCGCGTCTGTCAGCGCGTATGTCCGCCACTCCCCCGCCCCTCTCAGTCTTCCTTCACTGAGAGGGGCGGGGGAGAGGTGGCGATGCGCCGCTGATAGACGCGACTGGAGGCAGGGCTGCAGCCGTTAGCCCTGCCTCTAGGAGCAGAAAAATCTACGACCAATTTGGTCGTTGATTTTGCGGGGGGTTTTGGGGGTGAAGGGACCCCCGTTTAGCCGAGGGATAGCGGCGTTTTAGCAGGGGCACACGTGCCCCTGCTAACTATGAGCTCTGAAGCGAGAATTATTCTCGCTTCAGTGTCTCTAAAGGAAAGAGGGAAATGTAAACCAGATTTACTTACCTGGAGCTTCCTTACGCCCGAGGAAGCTTGTGTCCCTCGCTGCAGCTCCGCTTTAAGCGGATTTCCAGGTGTCCCATACATAGCAGCCACCAGCAAGGATGGTAGCTACTGCGCATGTGTGATGCTACGCCGCTGGTGTTCACACTCCTGTTGCAAGGAGCATGCTGCACAGTACTTCTGTGCTCCAGTCAATGGGAGCGTGACCTCGGGCTCGCCGGCTGCTACGGAGGGGACCCTGTGCAACCCGCTGAGAGTGGAGCTGCAGCAAGAGACAGGGTTTCAGGGGATTAAGGAAGCCCCAGGTAAGTAAATCTGGTTTACCTTACTGTATTTTTTCTGATGTTTCCTTTATAGCAAATGTAAATACTATACTTCTAGAGACAGTTTAGCTGAGGAAATAAAAAGAATAAAGATGTCTGTAGCAAGATCGGAAGATTACAAAATGTAATAAGGGACATTGTTGTTGGACTCTAACATCTGCTACAGTACATGGCAAACAGTCTCACCTTCATAACAAGAGCTAAGGCACTAGCTGGAGCTGTGCTTACCGTATCCACTGATACCATCTGGATTTGGATAACATCCACTGTAGTTTCCTGTCATGCCCATTCTGCCAACAGCACCATAACCTGTGCCATCTGGATAAGAAAACCAAAACAAACCGCAATTATTATAAAGTCCAACTAAACACCCAAGGGTGTGTAACTTTACGTATTAGAAGAAGAAAAAAAAAAACTGCCATAATACCTAAGGTGTCTCTGCCATAACATCCCATTCCACCAGCTCCCATTCCACCAGCTCCCATTCCAGCTCCGCCACCAGCTGTTGAGTTCAAGAATAACTCAATGTACCGATGCTCTGAAAGGAGTAAAATACAACACTCAGTATAAAAAAGCCAAACTAAAAACAGCAAAAGTTGAACACAGAAGCAAAATCACAGGCAACGTACGCATATTGTTTTTATCTTTAGACATTGCTGCTACTGCATCTTCATGGGTTGCAAACTCCACATCCGCTTCTCCATTGGCTCTTCCATCTGTTCCAATGTCAATATGAACTCTGATTGGTGTAAGTGGTGAGAAGAACTGAAATGCAAAAAGACAATTTGGTTCCAAATGCTTTCTTCACTCCAGTACTGTGGTTACCCTAGAGCCATTTTAGCGAGAAATTACACATGTGGTGTTAAAGACAACCAAGGCAACATGTGACATGAGATAGACATGTGTATGTACAGTGCCAAGCACACAAATAACTACTCTGTGTTCCCTTTTCTTTCTATGTCTGAAAAAGTTATCAGGTATGCAAAAGTAACAGGTTTTTACCCGGATCAGGACTGGGTCGGACTATTGCAGAACACTCACTGATAAGGAATTAGTCATAAAACACTTTTCTGTCAGCAAATGGCTTCTGAGAGCGGTGTAAAAAAGTTCATAGATTTGAGCACTGGCATACATCAAAGGCATCAAGGTAAAATAATGTAAAAACTAGATTTAAATATAAAATAAAACCATGAAATATTTAAAAAAATAAAAAATTTTTAGGAGAATGAAAGCGATACTATTGATTCTCATCATTTTCACCTTGGATGTCCTTTAACACCTCCTGCTGTATGCGCAAGTGACAAGTTCTAGAATATAGTTGCAAACCAGCATCAAGTTTTATGGCATTTGTAGCTTCAAGTGCACTGAGCACCAGTATACTAACACAATGAACCTCCCCTAAGGCGCCTTTCACACTAAGAGCTGTGCAGTCTTAGGTGACTGACTACACATAGGAGGCAACTGGCAAGGGAACATGAAAGTAAAACTTTCACATTAAAGCGTTCCAGAGCGTTGTTGTAATACCTCCTGAATGTTAAATCGCACAACGCAAGCTTTTTTCCCCATTGGGTAAATTAGAACTAGCAGCGCCGATACGTGCCAAAACATAACTTGAGGTCATGGTTTGTGCATACGTTAGCTAGTGGGAAAGGGCCCTAACAGTATGCTGAAGGGAGGGGCAAGTGCCATTGCTTACCTACAGGGGGCTGCTCGTGTAGCTAACTCCCTGTGAAGGTCACCACCCCTGGCCATACTATCACCTGACTGCATGTGCTCGGCCATAATGCATGCTGGGAGATAAAACATACTACACTACAGCTACACACACACACACACACACACTTTGCCAGAGATCAGCAAAAATAAAAATCCACGAAGTAGGCTCCAGGCACGAGAAGTCATTTTGTTCAGAACATATATTATACCTTTTGGATAAAAGTTAAAGGCTAGTGTGGACCTCCTGTAACATACACAGGAATCATCCACTAGAACTTTCATATGAACATTCCTCTTATACGGATCTCATTTGGGAATGTAAATCCCTGAGTATAGTGGATTGACCAGGGCTCAAATCCCAGCAAGCACCTATTCAGTGAGGAGACATCAGATTCCCTAACACGGCTACTGCCTAAAGAGCATGCACTAGTGGCTGCAGCTCTGGCGCTTTGAGTCCACCAGGAGAAAAAGCATAATATAAGTGTTGTGTCTTATGAGCACTGAAGAAGAGGGGGAGGAAAGAAGATACTTACGTTAGCAATATCGCTCTCTGTTGCACGGAAAGGTAAGCCCCGCATATGAACAAAGTGACCACTGTGAAAGCCTGTGCCAGTATCATTAGCTCCAGGATAACCCTGAGCCATACCTAAAAGTAAGGGAAATTGAGATGTCATACAAATATGTATTAAGAGCATGGAAATTATAACATAATTAGGTACATGGTCTCAATTTACCACACAAACAATACAAATGAGTACTACAGTATCAAACCAGCAGAAACTATACAGTAGGCAATAGAACGTGGTTTAAAGAGACTAACATTAACCACTTCACCACTGAGGGGTTTTACCCCCTGACCACCAGAGCAATTTTCACCTTTCAGCGCTCCTTCCATTCATTCGTCTATAACTTTATTATCACTTATCCCAATGAAATGAACTAGATCTTGTTTTTTTCGCCACCAATTAGGCTCTCTTTAGGTGGGACATTATGCCAAGAATTATTTTTGGGTGGGGGGGGGGGGGTACTCACCTCGGGTGGGGGAAGCCTCGGGATCCTGAGGCTTCCCACGCCGTCCTCTGTCCCACGGGGGTCTCGCTGCAGCCCTCCGAACAGCCGGTGACAGGCCCGACTGACTTCAATATTTACCTTTGCTGGCTCCAGCGGGGGCGATGTGGCTGCTGTCGGCTCAGAAGCAGACGGAAATACCCGATCTCAGTCGGGTCCGCTCTACTGCGCAGGCGCCGGAGACTTGCGCCTGCGCAGTAGAGCGGTCCCGACGGCGATCAGGTATTTCCGCCTACTTCGGAGCCGACAGCAGCCACAGCGCCTGTGCTGGAGCCGGGAAGGTAAATAAATGACGTCACCGCTGTACGGAGGGCTGCAGCGAGACCCCCGAGTAACGGAGGACGGTGTGGAAAGCCTCATTAGGATCATGAGAGAGAGAGAGAGAGAGAGTTTGCAATCAGATGCAATGAAAGTGAGCAAGAGTAACAAGGCCTCGCTCAAAGAAAGCCACCTGCCTTGATATCCAAGTAGTGCCCCAATCGTATTTGGGCAGCATTTATAGGTAACCCAAAGTGAGAGACATGGAATCAAACATTCTCTTAACCTCTTGACGACCAGCTAACGCTGATTGGCGTAAACTGTCTGCGGGTTACCATGGAAACGACCGCTCGATCAAGCGGCCTTTCCATGTCAGTTCACGGACGGTGTCTCCGTGAACAGCCGGAGAGCCGCCGATCGCTGCAAAATGTAAACAAGCGGGGGAAGAAATCCCTGCTGTTTACATCATACGGCGCTGCTGCAGCAGCGCCGTAAGGCAGATCGGCGATCCCCGGCCTCTGAGTGGCCGGGGATCGCCGGCATAAGATAGGCTGAAGCCTATCCTTCAATGCGCAGGACGGAAATCCGTCCTGCGCAGCTCACAGGGAGAGGGAGGGAGCGGGTAAGACGGCGGAGAACGCTGCGGAGGGGAGCTTGAAGAGCCCCCCGCTAAGCAAATGCAGCCCGCGGCGATCAGACCCCCCCCAGCAGGACATCCCCCTACTGGGGAAAAAAAGGGGGGGGTAGTCTGATCGCCCTGCTGCACTCCTGATCGGTGCTGCGGGCTGTAGAGCCCACGCAGCACCGATCACAGAAAAATCCCCTGGTCGGCAAGTGGTTAAACAATGCAAATTGCCTGGTAGTCCCACTTATCCACTTCCTAAAATGCTGGGAATACACGGTACGTTTTTTGCGGCTCGATACTCCCGCCTGATTCGCTTATCTTTTCCCATTGTTCCCTATGCAAAAATTGAGCGCGGAATGGATCAGGCATGTCGGAAATCAATCGAGCCATCTAAATGGCTCAAAAATGTACGGTGTATTCCCGGCATAATACTTTTAGCCATAGACTGACCAAGCATACAGATCAGCTGTTCTGACAAGATTAGCTGCATGTTTGTTTCAGAGATGTGATGCAATCAATGACCAGAAAGATCAGCAGGACTGCCAGGCAACTGGTATTTTTCTTTTTAAACAAAAAAACTGGTATGGTTTCAAAAGGCAATGGACATGGCAGCCTCCATTCGTTTCAACTCAGGTCCCTTTTAAAACCCTTGCATGAGATATGTATAAAAAGCTTACCGTATACTACAGTAGTACAATCTGTCAATATTTTTTACTGTACTAGGACATTAGTGTCCTCCCCCAAACCCTTTTAGCCAGGTGCTGCGGAGGGCTCTCCTATCCACAGCACATGCAGAGGAAGAGCATTTTAAAGACAAACCGTACATCACTAACCCACAACATGACAAACAAAAATCTCACCAACCTCTGCCTTCTCTAAGCCGGTCATCAAATCCATCGGTGCCATAGCCAAAGTTGTTATAACCACTGTACTCATCAAATCCACCATAGCCTAGAAACACAATTTTAAAAAAGGTAATGTTAAGATTGAGATTGAAACACTGTTCAATACATGTGCGGCCAAAAATGCAGAATTGGCAAATTCAATGTACAAGAGTGACTATTAGAATCTGTGCGTTTACCTACCTAAGGAGAGGGAAGGCTCTGGGTTCTATAGAACCCCCCATCCCCCCTGTTTAAGTCTCCTGATGCACGAGGCTTTGGAAGTCTTCAGGAGCCAAAGTCCTTCCGAAGTCCACCCAAATCGGGAGTGCAGTCTCCGACCGGTTGATCAGAGACTGCTACTGGGGGGGGGGGGGCAGTGCAGGAACTATACAGTATGAGGACGACCAGGAAGGCTCTATAGCAGGGGTCCCCAAACGTTTTGGGTCGAGGGCCGGGTCAACATACTCCAGACTGCTGGGGGGCCGGAGTATACATAAAATGAAGTCTATGCGGGCCAGACAGTGAAGCATACCCAGGTGACAACGTGAAGTCCAATTGGACAGCAGTGTCTCCAGATGTGGAATTTGATTGTAACCCAGCAAACTTACTGCTTTCTGGCTTCCAGGCTGGTACCAGCACTGCTATTCTCTATGTGGACCAACAATATTTAATGTAGTTGACCGCATCTATAAGGTAGGGGTGTGTGCGTGTGTGAGAGAAAAGCCTCAGGGGGCTGCATTCGGCCCATGGGCCTTAGTTTGAGGACCACTGCTCTATAGGACCCAGAGCCTTCCCTCTTTTTCCCCCACTTCAGACTCCCTTTAAAGGGAATGTCCAAGCAAAATAAAAAAAATGAGTTTCACTTACCTGGGGCTTCTACCAGCCCCATGCAGCCATCCTGTGCCCTCGTAGTCACTCACTGCTGCTCCGGTCCCCCGCTGGCAGCTTGCCGACCTCGGAGGTCGGCGGGACGCATTGCGTACATTTTTACGCATTCCTGCTAGTGCAGGAACATTAACACATACATTTTACGCATTACTGGTTCAATGCGTAAAAATGTACGCATTGAACCAGTAACACGTAAAAATGTATGTGTTAATGTTCCTGCACTAGCGGGAATGCGTAAAAATGTACGCAATGCGTCCAGCCGACCTCCGAGGTCGGCAAGCTGCCAGCAGGGGACTGGAGCAGCAGTGAGTGACTACGAGGGCACAGGATGGCTGCATGGGGCTGGGAGAGGCCCCAGGTAAGTGAAACTTTTTTATTTTGCTTGAACCTTCCCTTTAAGCCAAAATCCAGTTTTTAATTCAGGATACTGGAGATCCTGTTCTGATTTTACTGCTGTCAGCATCCCTATCTGGGAAATTGCCGCATTTGTTGCCAGAGTTGCGATTACCAACTGGATGTAAATAGTCTAAATTCAAAAAGTATTATGAAAATCAAGAAGTCTGGGCACTGTCCATAAGTTGCAGCTTTACTTTACATATGTGTCAGCAAACAAAAGTCCATGGCGGCAGATGCTGACATTGTAAATCAAGATAAGTGCGGGAGTTGGGTGCAAGGGCGGCGAGTGGATGAGGCACAAACCCTGTCTTGCTTTGCAGGAATGCTTGCAGGTGGGACAACATGGGTTACACACTAAGGTTATGCAGCTTAAAGTGGACCTGAACTCAGGTAATAACCTTTAAACAAAACCATTTGTTACACCCGATACAAAACCTCAACTCAGGCCTGGTGCACACCAAAAACCGCTAGCAGATCCGCAAAATGCTAGCGGTTTTTGAAACTCCTTTTCTTATTTTTATGAAGCGTTTCACTTAGCGTTTTGCGTTTATAGGTAGAGTTTGTGTAGATTTCATATATTGTTACAGTAAAGCTGTTACTGAACAGCTTCTGTAACAAAAACGCCTGCAAAACTGCTCTCAACTGACTGACGTTTTTCAGAGCGGTTTGTGTTTTTTTTTTTTGTGTGTTTTTCCTATACGTTACATTGGAGGCAGAAACGCCTCCGAAATCCAAAAAATGCCTTAGCCCGGGAGTATGCGTTTCAGCAAAACTCCTCCTGCTCTGGTGTGAACCAACCCATTGAAATACATTACCCTAGCGCAGTGGTTACCAAACTTTTTTGGGTGAAGGCACCCTTGATGGCTTTGAATTTTTCTCAAGGCACCCCTCTGCAAAAACAACTACCGAAATGCCGTTATGACCTTTATCAGGCGATGACCCGATCCAAGTAGCTAGTGATGCTTATTAGACACCATGATTCCTCTTATGTTCAACTTCAGCCATGGTTGCGGGGACTAAAAGTTAACTAGCAGGTAATGCAGCCACATTGTATATCAATGCGCAGGTGCATTATCTGATGGTATTACATAGAGGATGGGGATGCATGCCGAGGCACCCCTGAAAGGTGCGAGGCGCACCAGGGTGCCGGCGGCACCCAGTTTGAGAACCCCTGCCCTTGCGTTTCCATAGCCGCAATCGGCTGTAAAAACGTGACAAAAGCCACTCGGTGTGCACCAACCCTAAGGGCCCTATTCCACTAGCAATCGCTAGCGTTCACGCTGAACGCTAGCGACTGCTGAATCGCAATTACCGGCGATTCCCCGACGTTCGCGGCCGCGATTTTGCTATGCACAGCAAAATCGCGGCAAATATCGCTCCGCCGCGCGTTCGCGGCAAAAACGAATCGCGGTAGTGGAAATGACCTACCGCGATTCCTATGTTAAAAAGCAAACCGTAGCGATTGTAAAATCGCTAGCGGTTTGCGATTCAGCCAGCGAGGGCCCTGAATCTGCATTTTTTCCACTTCCCGATTCATGGAAGCAGACACATTAACCGCCTGTGCTTTTCAGGGGCCTTATCTGCCATAGGCAGTCATGTGACAATGGGAAAAGATTAGATTACAAACTTGTGACTCGACACAAATGAGGGGAAATTAAACAGGCTAAACTATCTACATACTGGGTGCATTCCTCAATGTCTAAAGTGGACCTGAACTCTTGCACAGGACTGAAGAAATACATAAAGCATATGTTATTGCAAATTTATCGCCAATAAAGTACTTACCACCTGCATATCCTCCACCACCACCACCACGCATACGGTCATACATGTTACCACGACCAGCTCCATAGTAAGCTCCACGGCCACCACCCATTGGTCTGTCATAAGGACCCGGGCGCTGCCCGATCATTCGTCGGGGTGGATCATAAGATGATCGGATTTCAGTTCTGCTACTTTTAAATATTTCAATGTATCTATACAGTCATTTTAAAAGAAAATAGTGTCAGTATGCATGCAAAACACAATGAATACCTAACTAAAATTAAAAACCAGTGGCACAACAATATAAAGCAATAAAAGGAATTTGAACAATCAGGTTTCAAAAGCTCAGAAAATGTAAAGTTGATTTTGAAAGAAAGCATTTGAAGAAAAGATACACAATTGGCACTGTTTTTATTGGCTGCAATAGGAAAAAAAACAAAAAAAAAAACAAACAAAAAGGAAAAAAAATAAATAAAAGAAATGCACGTTTAAAATCAGAACCCCCTCCCACCACCATGAAGCCCCAAAATAAAAAAAGGAACAAAAACAGAAATAACTGTCCCGTTCTGTCCATCCCCACCTGTGCCCTATTCTCTCCTTGTGTTTCCCCAGAGCCTTTTCTGCTATCTCCTTTGAAGCAAACTGTACGAAGGCCTCCCCTGTGCTTCGCCCCTGGTAGTCCACCGTCAATGTTATCCCATTTGGCACGATTCTCAACCCTTCAACCCAAGGACAAATAACCCCATCAGGGGAACAGTGTTAAAGGCTGAAACAAACCCATCTTAACAATACTAACAACTTTATCAAATAAAAAATCCTAAAGCCTAACAGCAGCTCACACATTACAAACTACAGATTTACCCCACCACCCCGCAATGTTAACATAACTATATTATCAATATACCAACTGTAAACATTTATATAGTTAACTAGACTAGAAAAGACCACACCCAAACTACAAGCTGGTGTACATAAAGCCATAAAAACATTTACAAAGTATGTGGTGTCAGATTACCAGAACTGAAGCCATTTGAGAAAAGGTTAACTACTTGCGGACCGCAAGGGCTTTGGCCCCTTAAAGCGCAGATTTTTTTTAATTTGCACTTACTGATCATTGTGATTGGCTCACGGTGATCAGGAGCCAATTAATGGCTCCTGAACAAGGCACAGAACTCAACTTGTCTTTAGACAGTCAAATTTTGTGCCGGTGGGGACGCACTATCGTGTCCTGAGCAAAGGATCGGATGGTGTTACAACTCTGTCGCATCAGGCTTAGGCAGCCACTAGGACGGCGTAGTTTTAACTGCGGCTGGTGCTTAACTGGTAAGGAAGCTCATCTAAAAAACAGCAGACTTCACAATATTTAAGTGAAGCTTACTGCATTCCATATTCTCTAAAATAAAATGCTACAAAAGAAAAACCGTGATCTCAAGTGTCTCATTGTGTCAACTACGCAAATTTTCATTTGTAAATGTTAACAATGGCCGACTTATGGTGCAACTCATGTTTTAGGCTGAATGGTCCAATATATTAAAGTTTAAAAACTGGATATTACTTCTAAATTAAGAGCAGCTGTCTTTAGGCTGTAGCTATTATGTATTTCTGAATTCCCAAGCTTAAATACATAAAAGTTAAAGAACTACAAGTACCTGAGAAAAACTGAACAATTTCCTCTTTGCTGCAACCAAAGGGTAACCCGCGAAGCCTGACTGTTCCGTCAGTGGAAGAGTCAGAATCACCAGCATTGCTGTGCTTTAAGACCCATTCCATCTCTGTATTGTTTGACTTGAAAACTGCAACGGCATGAAAATGTGATCAAACCACTTTTGCACTGTAAGCGCCAAAAGTTTACAATAAAGACAAAAAGGCAAACATTGACAAAGTCCTACCTTCAATATATCTGTGGCCCATATATTTGCGGTCTTTTTCAAGTGACTTTTTAAGATCATCCTCAGTGTCCAGAACGATGAAGGCTTCGCCGCTAGGACGACCTTCTTTAGACATTGTGAAATGAATGCCACCAACCCCATCAGCAATAGAGCATTCTGAAAAAGTAAAACGTTTGTTTTTTTTGCAGTGAGACACGGTAGGTAAATCATGATGTAACAGGTTACTGTGATCTGTATATGACAGCTGTACAAGTAAACCAAGAATAATTTGAAATTCAAAGGGCTGCCACTTTCTGATTGCATAGCCTGCTGCTTATTACTCGTACCGGGTTTCATTTATTCTTAAAAAAAAAAAAAAAAAAAGTCAACCTGACAAATTTGAGCTACTTAAAAACAATAGACTGCTCAACTTGAAGAATCAACAAACACTCCTTTTCTTTAGCTCAGGATGACAAATTAAAAACGGAGTGCTAAAATGTATTACCTTTACTACCAAAGATGCAGTGATAGCCCTAACAATTGCCAGTTTAGGAAAAACTACATTGGTAACCCCCCCTTTTTTGTCAGAGGAACCTGTCTGCTCTCATCTCTTATGCAGGTACACTATGCAATTTTCAGACAGATTTACTGTCAGATTGATTTTTTCCAACAGGTCCAATCTGATTTCTGATTAATTTTCCATATAAGTGAACGGAAAATCGATCCGAAATAAGATCTGTCGCAAATGATCTGACAGTAAAACGGGCCGAAAAGGGCACCGTGTGTACCTACCACTAGTCTTAGAATGAAGAGTTTGCACCTTGTCCTGAAGGTGTGTACACATGCACAATTACTGTCACCCACAGGGATCAGACTTCAAGACTCTGTAACAATTTTTTCAGCCTTAGTTCTTCTATCCTATAAGTTCCTATGCCTGTTCTAATGTGCTGGGGCTTACTGCAGCCTTTCCTAATTACACTGTCTCTGTAATAAATCAATGTATCTTTCCCCTGTCGTGTCTGTCGGGCTAAGGCTTTGAATGTGTGGAATGTGCAGGGCTGCTTGTCATTGGATAGAAGCGATACACACCCTCTGCAGGCCCCCTGCACACTCGAATGACTCACACACTCTGTATATGTGAGCCTATTAGGAGCTGGTTAGTTTGTTTGTAAACACTGCTGCAATCCTGGCTTGTAATTAACAGTTTTAGGCAGAGAGTGGCAGAAACAGCACAGAGGGGCACAGGAGAAAATAAGGAATAGAATGGTATGCTTTTTATTGTAAGAATATTAGAGTACAGATTCTCTTTAAGCCCTCGGGTGACAACTGGGGCAGAGTACTGTATAGACATGTCACTAAGCTATAGGCTAGCAAAGTGTTCTGTTGCTATGGAAAAGCGAGGTACATCAGTGCAGCTTCAAGTTGCAAGAGTAAAAAGAACACAGCTTTTGGCCAAGACTTTCCGGATTTCTGAGGGGGGGGTGGGGGAATGCATCAAGGAATATTATACATATACTAGATTCTCTGCAGTAGCTGCCGAAACAAAAAGGTGCAAGGCAAACTGTTTGGTTTACAATCTGTACCTACTGCCTTTGCCTGTTAAACTGCATACAAACCACAAAGGCAGACGCTGAGGAATGTATCTTGTACTGCATTCAACAATAGTAGATCCAGAACCCACTTTTGTTGTTCCCTTGCATGCTCATAATAAAGAGTACCTCACATTAAAGTGCACAGTAAACTAATGTTTGGAATCCTGTTGACATCTTCAGAGAGTTTCTGGCTATTATCCTCCTATTTGACTGCTGTACACCTGCAGAATGCCAGGTTGCCACTTCTTACATATATAATTTTGAACACTGGAACAGGCACACAGAAATAAAAACCTGATATGCATACTGGTTCTGGTGCAGCGTCTCAGTGTACAGAGGTGCCTACAAATTAGGCCTGAACGATTTTAGGAAAAAATTGAATTGAGCGATTTCTGTCCGAAATTGCGATTTTGATTCACGATTTTCTCCAAATCAAGCTTTGTGCCCCGTCTCTGCCGGTTTGTTGCCCCTCTGCCCTCCTGTCTCTCTTCCAACACGAGTCCAGCGATGCCCGTCTAACCACGTCGCCTCCTGCAGGCTCTAATGCACGGAATACTTCCTGTATATCATGTGACATACAGGAACCCGGAGCTTTGACAAGCACAAGAGCTGGAGGACGGACAGCGTTGGACTTGTGCGGAAGGTATGTCCAATGCTGCGGGCCGCAAGCGCTGGGACTTTGGGTAAGTTTGAAGCCTCTTCTTCAAACTTCCCCACGTGGAAATGACGTGATCACGATAATCGCCGCTTTGACGATTCCGAAATTGGCATCTTGGTGATGACGATTTCGGTTTAAATTCGATTTATCTTTCAGGCCTACTACAAATCCAATCAATAAGCACCAGAAATTGATATAGGGAAGATGGAATCATGCATATGTAAACAATGTTAAATTGTGTGCTGCAGTACAAGCACAAAATGTGAAAAAGTTGTGTCAGATCAAGAGCACACTTTCACTGCCTAAAGATGCAGGTCAAGTTAATGAAGTGAAGAATACTTTGGAAGAGAAATTAATAGAATGTGTTCTTACCGGAGAAAAACTCCAACACCTCCTCCCGAGTGCAGGACCATGGCAAGCCACGGACTCTCACAATGCATTCGTCTGCCATGGTTTCTGGTGGGGAGAAAAGACATTTTAGCTCCACTCTATTCTTTACAGTTAAGTAGGTTTTATTATTGCAAAATACCCACTGGGGGAAGAAAATAAAAAAAAAAAAAAAAAAAAGCTAATTTCCAAACAAAAAAAACAAAAAAAAAAGTTATGTTAAAGTTAACATGATTTCTCTTTTCTAGAAGATCCAAATATCCAGTTACTAGGAAATAAGTTTTTGCCTTTATAGTACCATAGCAACTAGTACACATGACTGCAAAATACCAGTTTATCTGGTCTTGAGTACTCTTTGTCAAACAGTATAAAAAGAAAATGCCATTAACACTTTACCCACCAACTAAAAAAAAAAAACTGTTCCCAAGGGGAGGGGGGAGTCTATGCACCTTCAAAACTCATGTATACTAAAGGCATTAAAAGCCACAGCAACTTCATCACTGTAGATTTACTCATTCTACACTGAAGATAAATCCAACTTAAAAGGGAACCTGAAGAGAGATGTATAGAGGCTGACATTTATTTCCTTTTAAATAATACCAGTTGCCTGGCAGATCTGCAGATAATCTGCCTCATACTTTTTAACCATAGACCATGAACAAGCGATCAGATCAGATGTTTGACCCAAAAAAAAAAAAAAAAATCTGACTACATTAGCTGCATGCTTGTTTGGGTGTGTGATTCAGACACTGATGCCAGAATGCTCAGGAGCACTGCCAGGCAACTAGTATTGTTTAAAATGAAAAATACAGCAGCCTTTAAATACCTCTCACTTTAGTTTCCATTTAATACCACCTTAAAGTATGGTTTTAAATACAGTATTTGGCACCACAGCATGTACATCAACTACTATAGTAATAGAATATTTATTACAGAAAGTCTTGCTTGAAAGAGCATTACATACACACGGGAATACAAAAAAAAAAAAAAACTTCAGCGACTAAAGTGAGGTTCTCTTTCAAAATTGGTCCTTAACCTACAAACTTAAAAAAAATCCCAAAATGCAAACAACCTTAAAAAACAAAATACCACACACACAAACCTCAACTCACAATTGTAGGATAACCCCTCGCTTACTAAGAACTTTCCTAAAACACCATACCTTAATTTCCTTGGTTACTACCCTTCTGCCAGGAGTCTATTGTACAGGTCCTAAGTTGACCCCCTAATGAGCTGTACAGATGGTCACTGAAATGCAAAATAATATAGGTCTGCATACATGTAAATAGTATGCAGTTTGCATTTGGGCCAATCCTTTTCAGCAGGAAGTGAATCTGGCTGGCCCAATGGGAAGCTGCATACTATTTACATACAAGCCAGGTTTGCATCTCAATGACCATTCTACTAAGCAGGAAGTTGGCCTTTGCCTTGAAGTTGAACCCAACTACTCACCTTCAGGACTACTGGCAACATACTAAAATTAATATATGGCAAGTAAAAAAGTAATTCAGTGGAGAAGGTTTTAATGAGCTTCCTGGGGTATGTTTAGCCATGCCCCAGGAAGCTAGCAAGCATGAGCGGCGCACCCACCACATTTACGCTGCAGCGATTGGTGAATGAGAACAAGTGTTCTGAGCCAATAGCCCTGTCTGGAATGAATAGTCATGACCACTATGATCCAGTTTCAATAAGCCTTTCCTGAGTTTGCTCACAGAAACAGTTTCTGCCTCGTCACCGGTTGTTCTGATGCCTGCCAGCAAGGTAAAAAGTATATACTTACAATTTTTTACGCTACTTTAGGGGACCCAACACAAAACCTCCTAGGGAACAGTACTCCAATCGCAACATCCTCTACAGCCCATCAGCTTGAGTAGGTGCTTTCCACCCAATCACATTAGCAGAATTCTGTGAGATTTCCAGCTGGATACCCTAAACTGGTGACTTTTTCCTCCCATCATTTGCCTACTTTGAAATGCTTTTTCACTTGATAAATGCTAAAAACAAAATATTTCTACAGAAAACTGATACAAACTATTAGAAAAAACATAACATACTGAACATCTATACAGAGATGGCAACCCAAAACATTAAGAACTCTACTTGGCGTGCATAACACCTACGATCTCAAAACATACCCTCAATTCAGACATTATCAATGATCACTGGGGTACCACAGAAAAGATCACCCCAGAACACATGCACTATTCTGACTCTTGGACAAGGAAATAAGACAAGCTAAAACGTGCCCAATAATGATACAGCCTTGACTGTACAATCTTACCACTTCAATGTAATATGAGGGACTCACTTCTAAATAAAACGGATGTTTACTTCAGAAGGCAAAGCCTCAGTCCTAATGAGAGACTTCCCTCACCCTCAGTAAGCCCAATCCAGCACTGACACCCCCAATAACAGTTGTCGGCCTGCCTAAGCACACTAGTGGCTTTCTGCTTGGGCAAATATAGCAGAGCCCAGGGTCCGCTCTACTGTGCAGATGACTCGCACCAGCACATTAGAGCAGACCTAATCAGGCTCAACTATCTGGCGGAGCACAGCAGAAAGCAGCTAGTGCGCCTACGAGCTCTTGTTGGACATAGCCCACTGTTGAGACAGTGACAATAGAGAGCGTCTTTAGGTCCCAGAGTCTTTCCCACAAGGGGCACTTAAAGTATTAATTCAAAGTATATTCGGGTTAGGCCTTGTTTACACTTAATCAGTTGCTCTCAGTTATAACTGAAAGGACAACTGATTTTCAAAGTAATGGCCCAGTTCACACTTAAGGTGTTTTAACAGAAATCTTTTTCACAGTGCACTGCTATGGAGAAGAAAAAACATGTACCAACTTATGTGTAAACAAGGCCTTAAAGGATACCCGATGTACAGTGCCTAGCACACAAATAACAATGCCGACTCAGACAGGAAGTGACTACAGTGTGACCCTCACTGATAAGAAATTCCAGCTATAAAACACTTTCCTAGCAGAAAATGGCTTCTGAGAGCAAGAAAGAGGTAAAAAAGGTAATTTCTGATCAGTGAGGGCCATACTGTAGTCACTTCCTGACTGAGTCAGCCACTTACATGCCTGATATTTAACTCTTTCAGACAGAGAAAAAAAAAACGAACAGCCTAGTTAGGCAAGTCTCCCTAACACTGCTACTGCCTATAGAGCTCGTCCTAGTAGCTACAGCTCTGGTGCTTTAAGTCCGCCAGGAGAAAAGTGCAATATAAATGTTGTCTTTTGTCTAGTTATTTGTGTGCTTGGCACTGTACATACACATGTCTATCTCATGTTACTTCAAGTATCCTTTAAGCTACTACATTAGTAAGATTGTATAATCAGTAGGCCCCTTCATACAGCTGGGTCCCCCTTCATGCAGCTGGGTCTACCAACAGATAAATGTGCTAATAAAGCCTCTATATATGGTACCAGACACCATTCTCTAGAGAGAAACAGATTCAATGAGAGCTCAATGCAGCTTAGCACACATGCAAATTCAATGGAGAGCTTCCTACGGTTTCAATGGAGAGAGCACTTCCTATGTTGCCAGTAAGCGCTATTCAATCAAGCAATTCCTCGCAGTACAAATAACACGTCTGGTCCCGTGTTGTGTGTAGCGCGGTCACCCTGTGCCCAGCATTGTACATGAGGCACCAGCACTGCAGCTCCGCACACCTCACGGGACAACAGCGGCCACTGGTGACGCCTCCCGCCGCCGCTCAGCCAGCCCCGCACATTACACGGCGCCCCGCCGGAGGGAGCTTCCGGGCTGCCCATTCTGATATTGCACGGCCTCCCCGCGCACACGCCGCCTGTCCTCACATCCCCGGCTATTGTGTCAGCCGCAACCACAAAATGGCGGCCGAGGCGGCAGCACAGTTTCCATACAGAAAGCAGCTCACGTCCGCAGCGCTCCTCACTAGCAGCAGCCCGCCATTTCCAGCCGCCGCTGAACGCAGCGCTCCCCGCGCGCCCGGCCGCCGCCGCCCCACCCCCGGGATTCACCGTCCAGCTCCCAATCCCTGCCGAGACCGCCTTACCTGATGTGTGCGAAGAACAGAGGACGCACGAGTGAGAGCGTAGCGACGGCTGGGCACTCCTTTCATACACACACCACTCGTGTGGAGAGACGTGCTGACGTCACCACCACAGTTTCGCCCTGAGCGCGGGAACACACGGAAAAGGAAGTGGTGCAGGGTTTGCTTATCGGCCTGTGTTGCTCAATCTCTTCCTGCGCATGCGCATTACTTACTGAATAGATTAGCTGGTGCTGTGATGACGCCGCCACAGTCATGTACAGTTACAGGGCGGCAGGATATAATGGGGGCGCTGTTAACAGTTTTACTATAATGTCCACAGATTGCTTAGCCATTGTCCCCCCTACCCCAACCCCCTACCATGTCCCCCTTTTTTCCTTGCTTTGGCAATACCTGTAATGAATCTTGGTCATGCCAATAAAGCTATCTTTGATTTAATTGGATCTATAAATAAGATCAAAGGATCGCCACACTGCTCGCTGCGCCATTCCGTAACGGGATTCCTGCCTTCTGTGGGGTCAAAATATGCATTGGACGCTTAGATCATGTCATTGGGAACTCAAAGCTGAAGCCTCTGCTCCTTTTCTTATGGGATATGGGGGGGGAGGGGTTAAAGGCAACCCCCAAATATACATTTTAAACCATCTAGATTATACATGTCAAACTCCATACCATGGGCCAAATCTGGCCACTGGAGCCATCAGGTTTGGCCCTCAGTTGGTGTCCCCACTTTGCATTATGTTTGGCCCACTCTAGACCACCAGAGAAGCTATAATAGAGGGTAATCCCTAGATCACCAGGTAAACCATATGGGGAGGGGGACAGCACTAGATACCAGGGAACTGTATAGGGAAGGGGCCACTTAAAGGGAACCGAAACTGAGAAGGATATGGATTTTTCCTTTTAAAATAATACCAGTTGCCTGACTCTCCTGCTGATCTTGTGTTCTAATACTTTCTGACACAGCCCCTGAACAAGCATGCAGATCATGTGCTCTGACTGAAGCCAGACTGGATTATTGCATGCTTGTTTAACCACCCTGGCGTTCTATTAAGATCGCCAGGGTGGCTGCGGGAGGGTTTTTTTTAAATAAAAAAAAAACTATTTCATGCAGCCAACTAAAGTTGGCTGCATGAAAGCCCACTAGAGGGCGCTCCGGAGGCGTTCTTCCGATCGCCTCCGGCGCCCAGAATAAACAAGGAAGGCCGCAATGAGCGCCCTTCCTTGTTTTGCTTACATCGTCGCCATAGCGACGAGCGGAGTGACGTCATGGACGTCAGCCGACGTCCTGACGTCAGCCGCCTCCGATCCAGCCCTTAGCGCTGGCCGGAACTTTTTGTTCCGGCTACGCTGGGCTCAGGCGGCTGGGGGGACCCTCTTTCGCCGCTGCTCGCGGCGGATCGCCGCAGAGCGGCGGCGATCGGGCAGCACATGCGGCTGGCAAAGTGCCGGCTGCGTGTGCTGCTCTTTATTTGATGAAAATCGGCCCAGCAGGGCCTGAGCGGCAGCCTCCGGCGGTGATGGACGAGCTGAGCTCGTCCATACCGCCCGGCTGGTTAAGGTCTGTGATTCAGCCACTACAGCAGCCAAAGGGATCAGCAGGACTGGTATTGTTTAAAAGGAAACATCCATACCCCTCTCAGTTTAGGTTCCCTTTAACACCAGGAAACTGTATGGGGAGGTAGAGGGGCTATAAGACACCAGAGAACTTTATAAGGGAGAGAGGTGGCCACTAAACATTGAGGTTGGTCCCAGAGTTCAATTTTGGCCTACTTAATGTTTGAGTTTGACACCATTGAAAAAAAAAATTATATATATATATATATATATATATATATATATATATATATATATATATATATATATATATATATATATATATATAGTATAAATAAATCAATAATGAATAACACTTCTCAGCAACTTAAAGGAAACCTGTAGTGAGAGGTTAATTCTTATCTAAGTAGAGGGAAGTAGATAATGGGCTCTATTCACAATCATTTTCCACATGCGGATATGCATTTGTCGTAAATTCCCGATGGAAATAAGACCATCTTGACATTCACAAGATTTTACGCATGGTTATTTATTGCCTGCGTAAAGTACGCATTGGTTTCCCGCATGCGCAAAAAGTGCGGTAAAAGTCCGCAAAAGTTGGTAATTCCCGCAAAAAAAAAAAATTCACACTGTAAAAGGGGCGCATGCAAGATCCTTTGTAATTAATGTGTTTAAATGACACTTATTTGCAAAAAAAAATCCCACTACCTCCTTCTGATTGCACGTTCTAACATTGTCAACAGGAAGAGTCTGAAGAAGGCTTTCAAGCTGAAAGCTTATGGTTTCCTTTTGAATTAGCCAATAAACTAAAGATTGTATTTTACAGACAGAAAGTTTTGAATCAGGATAATAATCCAGTTTTAAAACTTCTTGTCTGTAAAATGAAAGCACAGTGTTTCTCTCCCTCCTGCCCTTGCTTGTAGAGTCGCGAGACACAGGCTGGGGGTGGAATGATTTGTCTGTGATCTGACCACACAGGAGCAGCTTGCTAGCAAGTAAGGATTAAAACATGCCAGCAAACGAGCCAAGTACATCTGTAGGTAACATTTCCTCAATAATAGCCCATCATTTGGACAATCTGCTCTGCTCAAAAGCCTCTGAGTTCTGTTTGATATTTACAATTTGTATCATTGCTGTACTAGTTAGCCTTAATTTTATCACCTGAGTTAGGCAAAAAATATCTAAAGCTTGCCATACACACATCCATTCAACAATGCATCACTGGAGCAGGTAAATATTACACTACTCTCAGTGGCATAGCAATAGGGGTTGCAGAGGTCTCGACCGCACTGGAACCCTTGGGCTAGAGGGGCCCCGTAGGGCCCTCCCTCAACTGCAGTATTAGCTCTTTATTGGTCCTGTGCTGGTAATGATCACTTCTATAGATGCTTTGATTAGTAGTAATCATTAACAAACTGTTCCCCATTCCCTTCTTGCACTTCTGACAGTTTGTTGTCAATTGTTATGTATAGAGTGCTTTGGGGGGGGGGGGCAATGTAACTCGCCCTTGGACCCAAAGCTCCCTAGCTACACCACTGACTACTCTACTGTGCCACTCTGCTATGTCTGGAGATGGTGTTGGGGGTAGGTGAGGGTGAGTCTATGTTTTACCAAACACATTTCAGACCCCATGCTGATTTTGTTAAGGGGGAGGGGGGTTTATTGCTGCACCCCAGCTTAAACCTGCACATTTGAAGCTCTCAAGGGCCACATCAAATGGCAAGGAGGACCGCATTCCGGCCTTGTGTTTGACACCAGTTTTGACACCGTTGCTCTGGATCCTAGGTTCTCAACGTGTGGTACGCGTATCCCCGGGGTTCCAGGGGGTTCTAGGGCTTGATATACTTATCCAAGAATAACAAATTTAGAGCTTTAGAAAATTATAACTCTTATTTAACCACCTGAGCGGCCTGGACGAGCTGAGCTCGTCCAACACCGCCGGAGGTCGCCGCTCAGGCCCTGCTGGGCCGATTTTAATCAAATAAAAAGCAGCACACGCAGCCGGCACTTTGCCAGCCGCGTGTGCTGCCTGATCGCCGCCGCTCTGCGGCGATTCGCCGCGAGCAGCGGCGAAAGAGGGTCCCCCCAGCCGCCTGAGCCCAGCGTAGCCGGAACAAAAAGTTCCGGCCAGCGCTAAGGGCTGGATCGGAGGCGGCTGACGTCAGGACGTCGGCTGACGTCGATGACGTCACTCCGCTCGTCGCTATGGCGACGATATAAGCAAAACAAGGAAGGCCGCTTATTGCGGCCTTCCTTGTTTATTCTGGGCGCCGGAGGCGATCGGAAGATCGCCTCCGGAGCGCCCTCTAGTGGGCTTTCATGCAGCCAACTTTCAGTTGGCTGCATGAAATAGTTTTTTTTTTATTCAAAAAAAACCCTCCCGCAGCCACCCTGGCGATATAATCAGAACGCCAGGGTGGTTAAACAACTCCAAATTAGTATTTTAGCTAATTAAGAGCAATAGTAAATAATAATTGGAAATTGTTTAGAAAAAATTATCATATACTACGATTTGTCAAGGGGTCCTTGTGATACTGTTTACTATACTAGGGAGCACTTGGTGAATTCAGGGTTTTAAAAAGGGGTACATGCCAATAAAATGTTGAGAAACACTGGTCTAGATGGTCCAGAGACTTCCCGGGTCCTCCTCCAGCCCACCGCAGATGCCAGGGACTCTTTTCTTCATGTGGCTGCGCTCCAGTATGGAGTTTCTTCGTAATGGGCATTAGTTGTGCATGCCTTGTAGAATGAAGGCGCTCGTGCACAGAGAAAACAAGCCATGCACGAGCAGCTCTGTTCTACTGAGCATGTGCGGTCCTTGCTCATGCATGCCCAGTACAGAAGAGCTCATAGGGAGGCGGAAGCATGGCACAAGAAGAAGAGGGTCCTGGGTAGAGATGGGAAGTTCGGATCTTTTCAATGATCCGGATGATTCGAATCGGATCATTGAAGAGATCCGGATCTTTGATCCGAATATCGGATCATTTTACTACCGGAAGCATTCGGGGGTGAAATGAACAGCAGGACAGGTCTGTGGACAGGAGAAGGGGAGGGGGGTGGACACACAGAGAAGGGGAGAAGATGGACAGGGGGCAGGGAGTGGACAGAGAAGGGAGGAGGGACGAGCAGAGAGCAGAAATGTTTGCACGTAATACCCACATGCTGAAGTGATATGCTATATATTTCACCTATATGTTCATCTGTATAACTTGAATGCAAATGTCGCACAGTGAAAGAAAGCATTCCCAGAAGTAAAGTGCAGCTGTTTAGTGCCGAGTGCAGGAGGATTATATTGCCTTTCAATCACACTGTCTGCAAAGTTACTGAGCTGTGCTGAGCCAAATGCTTCCAATGTGTTCACTGTGCAGCACTACGGAACAGACAGCCTGTAATGGGCAGCACGTTATAGCCAGTATGTGTGCTCTACACATATCTGGCAGTGGCACCCATGTCCCCTCTCTCTCATCTACCTGTCCCTGCAAGGCTGCCTCCCATCCAACAGAGCCATCCATCTCTGCTCTGCTTCCAGGACCCCGCTGCCCGCTGAGAGGGGGCGTGTCGCTCCTGGCCCCGCCCCTTTTGCGATCCGAATCACTCATTTTGATGATTCGGATGATCGACTCATAAAATAGATTCGGATCAAAGATCCGAATCGTTCATGATCCGGACAACACTAGTCCTGGGTCTATCCAGAGGCTACCCAGTATTGAAGTATTCATTTTTAACCTTTTGTTTGCTTCAGGAAAGCTTTGATCTGTTTGTAGTATAATTTTCTGGTGGACGTTGCCTTGCAAAACACTGGGAAATGAAATACCTGTCAGTCATTTTCTCTTTCTGGTGTATCTTCATGGCAGCATACATCTGGGAAGGTCTCTGCCTCCATCTACCCATCAGGACCTCAATATAATATGGACTCCTCTGCAGCATCAACCCTATTCCCTGGAAGAACAAACCAACAGGAAGATTAATGTAACCTTGAGACCTTTAATCCTGTATCATTCATACAGAGCCTGGCATGACAGGCTCTGTCTTTTTTTACTTCCAGTACTCTTTAACCTCCTTTACCATAACCAGAAGCAGTAATCCTGAGCCTGGATTGCGGGAGGTGTGGGGTTGCAAATCACCTGGGGAGTTACAAATCACCTCCCCAGGATCCAGACGCTCGCAGCCCATCTTCTTCTGGTCTTTCCAGGCTTTTGATCCCTTGGGTAAGATTGCAGTTAGGCAGCAATCTCACCATAAAGCTGGCCATACACTGGCCCGATTTGCCACCGTTTCGACAGCAGATTCGATCACTGGGATCGAATCTGCTGCCAATCGTTCGCGCTAAACGCACCCGCCGATCCGATTTCCTCCTGAAATTGGATCGATCCGTCGATCGCGCCGTGCGGGAAATTACCGTCGATTGCCCGCGGGTAGGGAGCATGTCGCTAGTGGCGGCCGATCCGATACAGGTATACATTACCTGACGCTGGCTCCCGGGCATCTTCTCCGCGCTGCACCGCTCTGTTCCTGCTTCCATCCCAGCGTACATTAACTTCCTGTGTCACTCCAGTAACCAGGAAGTTCATATAGAGGGCGCTCTATTTGAACTTCCTGGTCACGGAGTGACACAGTGTACGCTGGGATGCGGTGCAGGGTACAGCGCGGAGAAGAGGACCCGGAGCCAGCTTCAGGTAATGTATACGGGGGGGAGCCTAAAGGGACAGGCGGCAGGAGCAGCTCAACAGATTGTGATCGGTTTCAGGCTGAAATCGATTCACAATCTGTTTGCAGTAAAGGCAGCCATATGATCCCTCTCTGAACAGATTCGATCAGATAGGGATCTGTCAGTTGGCCGATCTAATGGCAAATCGACCAGTGGATGGCTACCTTAAGGGTAGCGTGCCACCAGGAGGGAGAATTGCAGAGCTGGATCCTGGGGAGGTGAATAATATGCAGGGGCTGCTGCAGACTCTTTACATCACAGGAGCCTATAGGCACAGATGTCCAGGCACCCTAGACTTCACCCTCCATTAACCTACAACCCCCAATGAACCGCACTGCAAGTGTGCTGACTGTCCCAGCTGTCACTTCTCTCTTCTCTTGCCCGTCATAGGTAGCTACAGGTGCCCCTAGCATTAGGTAGCCAAAGGTACCCTCAGTATTAAGTAGCTAGTGGTGCCCCCGACTGAAGGGAGATATTGTCTCCTCCCAACTTTAAATAATATTCATCGCAACTCAAAGGGAAATGTAATTCGGGGTCCAGGAACTGCTGGATCCCCGAATTACCCCATGCGCGGGGTGCGGACTCAGGGCCGGTTTAAGCAACAATGGGGCCCCAGGGCAAAATAAACCTGGGGGGCCCCCCCAACAGATACCCCGGAGCAAACATTGGCATTAAGGGACCTTTTTTGCAGCTGGTATAGTCAGGGTTTGAAGCCCCAATCGGTCGAAGTTCCACATTCTGGCTACCCCAGCCTGCATGGGGAACAAGGGGTTAAAAGGTTTCAGGAGGGGGGACCCCACATAATTAAAAAAAAAAAAAAAATTCCCACACTCTAAACATAAAAAAAAAATTGGGAAAATAGGAAAAAAATGCCAGGGATCTTCATACAGCCATATTGCGGCTGTATAGCGATCCCTGGGCAAAGCGCTGTGGCTGCGTATGGACCCCCCTGGAAACCTCGTCAGGAAATGTATTGCTCTTTCTTTTGATACATGTAAAATTACACTACCGTTAGGTACTAAAAGTGACATTTACCGCATTTAAAAGTATATTTTTTTCCTTCGAAACTTTAAAATCGATTTTCTCAAAAACTATAAGGTCTTTTTGAAAAATTGTTTTTCCTCTTATTCCCAATGATCTCCTTAAAGAGGAACTGTAACATAAAAAGATCCCCTGGGGGGTACTCACCTCGGGTGGGGGAAGCCTCCGGATCCTAATGAGGCTTCCCACGCCGTCCTCCATCCGTCAGGGGTCTCGCTGCAGCCCTCCGTGGAGTCCGGGCAGCGGTGACGTCAATATTTACCTTCCTGGCTCCTGCGCAGGCGCTCTGACGGCTGTCGGCTCCGAACTACACGGAAATACCCGATCGCCGTCGGGTCCGCTCTACTGCGCAGGCGCAAGTTTCCTGCGCCTGCGCAGTAGAGCGGACCCGAATGAGATCGGGTATTTCCGTGTAGTTCGGAATGGAAAGCCGCCACAGCGCCCCCGCTGGAGCCAGCAAAGGTAAATATTGAAATGACAGTCGGCACAGTCGCCGGCTGTTCGGAGGGCTGCGGAGAGACCCCCGTGGGACAGAGGACGGCGTGGGAAGCCTCATTAGGATCCGGAGGCTTCCCCCACCCGAGGTGAGTACCCCCCAGGGGATCTTTTGAATGTTACAGAGTCTCTTTAACATATCCTGCAAATTTAGGGTTTCTAGAATTTAAGGTGGATTTGCTATTAACCATTGAAGTCGGCTGGTTTTTAAATGTGTATTTTTTTTCCTTTGAAACTGTAAAATCGATTTTCTCAAAAACTATAAGGTCGATTTGAATTTTTTTTTTCCTCTTGTAGCCACTGGGGGCCCCTACAAGCTCTGGGGCCCTGGGGCAGCTGCCTCCTTTGCCTCTATGGTAGCGCCGGCCCTGTGCGGACTATAGCATTATTGCTATAGCCGCGTCAAACTTCGGCAGGCGCCAAAAAGCACTGCTTCAGCCAGGGAGGCTGGGTTGTAACGGGTATATGTTTTTATTAGAATGTAGAAACATGGACAGATGCTTGTCCCTCAGCAGTCTTACAGTATCTAATAAATTGCAAGTACAGTAAGGAATATACTGTACACTGTACTGATTATTTATGGATTTACCTGTACTTATTATTTACCCCCGTTTCTTGAAAGTAATTACTGTACAGCAGTTGCCTCATTTATAGATTCCCAAACCCCCCAAGCACAAGACTCTTACCCTCAAAATAAGGCTTTCTGAGAGAAGCCAACTCTTTTCTTCCTCTTCCTCCTCACATACTCCTTGTCTCCTTGCCCCTTGAAGCTCACCATGGTCTAGGCGCTGGCACCTGAAGATGACATCATTGCAATGCCCTGACGGGATCAGCACAATGTTCGCATCGGCAGGGTGTTCATATCTAGGACGTTCGTAAAACTGGGACTCCCTGTAGTTAATGAATGTATTACCGGAAGTCCAAAGAGCTGCTTTGCATATGGTTTCTATACAGACTTTTGCATAGGAGGCTCATGAAGCAGAGATTCCTCATGACAAATGGGCATTAGCGGCTTTTGAGAGGCTGTAAGGTGGCTTTTACACTTGTGTGGTGTGGTGATCCCTTGGCATGGCAGCCTGCCATGGGATCACCGCTCCACACAAATCGGTAGTTTAAATGACCTGGCGGCAGAGTGCGCCAAAAGAGTCATATGAATAGGTCCGCCACCACTCAGTGACATACTCCCTGCTAGACAAGAAGTACATCACCGGGATTCCCGTTGGTCTGCACAAGCCCCGCGCTCCGCCATTCACACCCACTGCGTCGCCATACATTGGCATTACTGCATAATCCGTGTGGTAGACACAGATCACTTTGCAGCGGGACTGCCGCGATAATGCTACTTCCAGCGCATTGCATAAGTATGGAAGTGTGAAAGGGCCAGGTTTTAACTTGTATGCACCCTGAACCCAACTTGCTATGAACCTGGAAGTAGCAATCTGCCTTACTTGGAGTAATCTCCAGATAAGCCTTCAAGTAGCAAACTGGATGTAACAAGAATGGATTATCTGTAAAGTGACAGAGTTCAATCATGATTCAAATAAACTGAGAATAAAGGTAGCCATACACTGGTCGATTTGCCATCAGATTCGACCAACAGATAGATCCCTCTCTGATCGAATCTGATCAGAGAGGGATCGTATGGCTGCCTTTACTGCAAACAGATTGTGAATCGATTTCAGCCTGAAACCAATCACAATCTGTGGAGCTGCCGCCTTGCCCCCCCCCCCCCCCCCCATACATTACCTGTTCCGGCCGACGCGAGTCCCCGCTGTCTTCTACGCTCCGGCTACTGAACTTCCTGTCCAGGGGAAGTTTAAACAGTAGAAGGCGCTCTACTGTTTAAACTTCCTGCCGGGACAGGAAGTTCTGTGTAGCTCTGGAGCCCGAAGCGGAGAAGAAGACCAGGGGACTCGCGCCGGCTGGAGCAGGTAATGTATTACCGCTGTCGTGCATAGGTCGTCGGGCATTGGAACGCCGCTAACGACGCACTCCCGACCCGCCGGCGACCGAGAAAAATCTTCCGCACGGATGGGTCGACGGGATCGATTTCGGACGGAAATCGATCGTTCTGTCAGCGGTGTGCGCGGCGATTTCACAGCCGTTCCGATCACTGTGATTGAAACGGCTGTATATCTGAGGGAAAATCGGTGTATCGGCCCCTTAATGCTACAAACACACTTGAGATAAAAGTCTTTGGAAAGAGGCAAGATCACAGACCAATTTTACCTCCTTCCATGTAGTATGAGAGCCATACCTTCCCAGTCTATTCTATTGAGCTGAAGGTGAGGTGTGTATGAGATCTGCACATATCAGACTATGAATGTATTTTGCAGGAAAAGATCTTTTGCAGATACTGATCTGTTGAATGTGTACAGCATCTTTGTGTGCAGCATCTTGCAAAGATTTTTATCTGATGGGGATTCCAGCTCAATAGAATTGACTGTGTTGAGCAGGGGTCCCCAACCACTGGGCTGCAGTGGCCTCCCCCCCCCCCCCCCCCCCGCTGCTGTTACCTTAGCCATCGGCCGCTTCCTCTATATTCCCCTCTCAGGCCATGTAACTGATTCACAGCAGCGCGCCCCGCAGCTGCTGTGATGAGGCAGGAAGCAGGATAGAGCGGTTCCCATAGTAACGGCGATACACATCGCCGCTACAGGAAGCCGCGCTCTCTCCTGCTTCCTGCCTCATCACAGCAGCCGCGGGGCGCGCTGCTGTGAATCAGTTACACGGCATGAGAGGGGAATATAGAGGAAGCGGCCGCTGGCTAAGTGGGGGGGGGGGGGGGGGGGGTCTTTGAACGGCTATACTGAGGCACTACCTACCCATACTAGGCACTATACTACCTACCTATACTGGGCACTATACTAGCTATACTCGGGCACTACCTACCTATACTGGGCACTGTACAAGCCATACTGGGCACTATACTAGCTATACTGGGCACCATACTAGCTATACTGGGGCACTACCTACCCATACTGGGCACTATATTAGCTATACTAGGGCAACTAAACTCCCTATACTGGGGACACTATCCACTAGGACGGACGCACCGCCGTCCCCGCAAATCCCCCCCACCCCGGAGAAAAATTTGGTCAGGAAGTGGTCCCCGGGCCGGAAAAGTTTGGCGACCCCTGGTGTAGCGTATGCTCTCATATTACATGAAAGGGGGTAAAATTGGTCTAAGAGCCTTCATTTTCTAAAGACTTATCTCAAGTGTGTATGTAGCATAACCCCTTAAAGTGAACCGAGCACTGTATTAAAAAAAAAAAAATGGTGTCTGCTGTTGGGGATATGGGGGTGGGGGCAAGTACCATTACTTACCTACAGGGTACAGCTCCTCTAGCCCCTCAGCCTGTATGACATGCACCATCTTCTTTGCCCAATTTATCAGCTTATGTGAGTATAACTCGCATCCATGGACTTCATCTCCCACGATGCATTGCGGAATGCACGTGACCCTCCGAGGAATTACAAATACCAGCAGAAGCTGGCGGTCAGGCGGAGAAGATGGTGTATGTTGTGCTCAGTTCACTTTAAGGTGTTATCCTCACTTTATTTTAATCAAGATGGACTCTAAAACCTTAAAGTGGATCCGAGATGAAAAACTAACTACAACAAGTAACCTGTCTATACATCTTATCTGGCTGCATACAGCTTCAACAATTTATGCTGATGTATTCCTGTGATACAATGAGAGCGGCCATGTTCTGTTTGTCATCATTACACAGGTAATCTGCAACTGCATCTCCACCCCTCAGCCTGTGAAAAATTCACTACCCCCTCCCCTCTTCCTCTGAAATCTCTGGCTAGTAACCTCCTCCTGCCCAGACTGAGCTCCCATAAGCCCTTGCTACATGGATCTGCGTGCCTTGGCGTTTTGGAGAAGGTGTGGGCGAGGCTTGTTTAGTTTATAGGGTATAAGAGTATTAAAACAAAACAAAAGTATTTGGCTTGAGGAATGCCCTATAAACTATATGTAAGGAACACAATTATGCAATGAGTAAAAGTTCATCTCGGATCCACTTTAAGGTGAACTAAGCACTGGATTTTTTTTTCTTCAACCCTTTAGCAGTCAGTTTATTTAGAGGCTTGCAAGTGCTCTAAGCCAATTTTTTAAAATGTCTTTATTTGTTAAATTTTCTTGCTTCTAATTAGTATTGCTGTCATGTGTATTTATGGCCACTTGTCACTAGGGGGCAGTGTGAGACAATAACATAGGACTTCTTTCAGTTTCTATATTTTCTGCTAGAGAGAAAGATCAAGGCATTCCAAGAGCACAAGGAGTTCTGCAGGTTGAGGTCAAAAGCAGAGCACTTATCTCACACAAGATAACTCTATTGAAGCTGCTAATTGGTTAAAAAAACAAACCTCCCCATCAGGGAGGTTCATAATGGTAAGTGCTGTTGGGGGAGCACCATAACTTACCTACTGGGTGCTGCTCCTCCGTCCCACGGCCCGAACGTCATGTGCCACCTTCGCATCAGCTTCTGCCGGCATTGATAATACCCGTCCGGGTCATGCACGTGCCATGATACATGCTGGAAGATGTAGTCCATGGGTGCTAATACAGAGCTGTGCTCCACGGACTACATCTCCCGCTTTTTAAAAAATAAATCTAGTGCTCAGTTAGCTCTAAGAATAAACAATTGAATTGGTCCGAGTACTGCACAATCTTCATAGAATGTAGTAAAAGGTTATTGCCAGCAGAGAACTTGGATTTTGGATAATCTTCTACCCAGGGGCGGACTGACCATTCGGGCACTTGGGCACGGACGAGGGCCCGTGGTCAGGGGGGCCCCGCCAGACAACCCTGGGCAGGAGGGGAAGCAGCCAGTGAAAGGGAGCTATGGGAACAGCGGGGAAGGGGGGGAAGTTCCCCCCCCCCTTCCCTCACCTTGGAGCCCCCCTTCCTGGCTCTCCCCTCCGGAATACTGAAGTGTCGCACTGTCGTACAGCGGCTGACTGCGGGCGGAGACTTACCGCTGTTACAGCCGGCTGAGGGAGCTGTGATCTGTTCGCCGCAAGTCTGGTCTTGAGTAGACTCCCTTTCATTGGTTGCCTCCCCTCCTGGGGACACCTGGCTACATATACTGGGGACACCTATACACCTAACTACATATACTGAGGACACCTATACACCTGGCTATACTGGGGGCAGCTATACACATGGCTACATATACTGGGGACACATATACACCTGGCTATACTGGGGGCAACTATACACCTGGCTACATACACTGGGGACACCTATACACCTGGCTATACTGGGGGCAGCTATACACCTGGCTACATATACTGGGGACACCTATACACCTGGCTATAAATACTGGGGACACCTACAAACCTGGCTACATATACTGGGAACACCTATACAGCTAGCTACATATACTGGGGACACCTATAGACCTGGCTACATATACTGGGGACACCTATCCAACTGGCTAGCATATACTGGGGACACCTATAGACCTGGTCACATATACTGGGGACACCCATAGACCTGGCTATACTGGGAACACCTATACACCTAGCTACATATACTGGGAAGACCTGGCTATCTATACAGAAGACACCTATAGGCCTGGCTACCTATACTGGGGGCACCCATAGACCTGGCTACCTATTCTGGGGACACCTATAATCCTGGCTACCTATTCTGGGGACACCTATAGACCTGGCTACTTATACTGGGGACACCTATAGACCTGGATACCTGCACTGGGAAAACCTATAGACCTGGTTACTTCCACTGGGGATACCTTTTGACCTGGTTACCTATACTGGGGGCACCTATTTTCTGGGAACTGTTGCCAGATTAACTATTTTTGGGGAACTGCTGCTGCCAGATTAACCCATTCAGGTTCCGTCGTTTTCACGTGAGAAATGTTCACCTCCCATTAATTAGCCTATAAATTTATCACTACTTATCACAATGAACTGATCTATATCTTGTTTTTTCCGCCACCAATTAGGCTTTCTTTGGGGGGTACATTTTGCTAAGAGCCACTTTACTGTAAATGCATTTTAACAGGAAGAATAAGAAAAAAATGGAAAAATTCATTATTTCTCAGTTTTCAGTCATTATAGTTTTAAAATAATACATGCCTCCATAATTAAAACGCACGTATTGTATTTGCCCATATGTCCCGGTTATTACTCCGTTAAAATTATGTCCCTATCACAATGTATGGCGACAATATTTTATTTGGAAATAAAGGTGCATTTTTTCCATTTTGCATCTATCACTATTAACAAGTTTAAAATAAAAAAAATATAGAAATATTTAATCTTTACATTGATATTTAAAAAGTTTAGACCCTTAGGTAAATATTTACATGTTTTTTGTTTTTTTTATTGTAATGTTTTTTGTTTTTTTTATAGTAAACATTTTATTTGGGTAGTTTTGGGAGGGTGGGAGGTAAACAATACATTTATAATGTAAATGTGTGTTAATTTTTATTTTTTTTTACATTCAGTTGTAGTATTACTTTTTGGCCACAAGATGGCGGCCATGAGTTTATTTACATGACGTCACTCTAAGCGTAACACACGCTTAGAGTGACGCATCGGGGAGGGAACAGGAGAGGAATCAGTGATCGGGCACCATAGCCCGATACATTGATTCCGTGGCTACCGAATCCGCGGCCGGGAGTGCGCGTGCACGCGCGCGATCGGCCGCGGTAGCGCGCATGGTTTCCTGGACGTAGTTTCTACGTCCAGGAACCAAAATAGGTTAAGTGTATTTTGCGAAACAGCTGCCAGATGATGTGTATTTTTGGGGAACCGCTGCCAGATTGTGTATAATGGGGGAACTGCTGCTTTCAGATTATGTGTATTTTGGGGAACCACTGCTGCCAGATTACATGTATTTTGGGTAATCCGCTGCCAGATCACGCATATTTTGGGGAGCCGCTGCTAAATTATGTGTATTTGGGGGAACCACTGCTGCCAGATTACGTCTATTTTGGGGGAACGACTGCCATATTATCTGTATTTTGGAGGAACCTCTGCCATATTGCATGGATTTTTGGTGAAATGCTGTCAGATTACATGTGTTTTGGGGGAAACACTATGGCAGAGTTCAGACTTCCCCGGCAGACCTTGTACACCACTGCTAAGGTCATGTATATTTTGCCCTACTCATGACCACGCCCACATTCTGTTGCGTGACCACACCCTACGCACGGCGCAGGGGTTTTTATCATTATAAAATATCTGTTGTCAGTAAATTATTATATCTTAGCCTGTAAAAAAAAAGAACGTGAAAGGTGGGAAACACTGGTATGGGGGGCCCCATAATCTCCTATTGCCCGGGGGCCCCATGAGTAGTCAGTCCGCCCCTGCTTGTACCTGAGGTTATGGCAAGCACGGAAGCCAATTAGAGAATAAGGTTATATAAGAAACAGTCCTACAAAAGGAGGTGATGAGAAGTAGTCGAGCATGAAAAGGTAGATCCCCTTGTATGAGTCTTGGCTTCTCAGGTGGTCAAATCTTGATTGCTGCCTTGAAGTATTGTTGAATCATGTCATGGGAAAACCATTAATTTCTAAGGAATGTTGACAAAGCCTGAGCAAATTTTTATACCCACATTCATTATACCCTCCCCCATTTATTCTGCCTCTTCTCCAATACAAATGTATTTGTATTCCCATTATTTTCAATATTTTTACTTTAAAGAGCTTGAACAGAACGATTGAACTTGATTTCATGCATATGTTCCTGATGCACAGCATCGGCGTCGGGTATGCATTATAGCGTGGACATCAGCAGCTAGTTGCAACGTATAATAGACCCCGTCAGAATATTGCGTCTGCTGTGCAATAACATGTTCCTGGCCGCAATACACATAGCATGCTGGGTGCTTTCCTCTGAGGGAAGGGGCAGGGCTGCTGCTGAAAGAGGGTGGGGCAGAATATTGCGTCTGCTGTGCAATAACATGTTCCTGGCCGCAATACACATAGCATGCTGGGTGCTTTCCTCTGAGGGAAGGGGCAGGGCTGCTGCTGAAAGAGGATGGGGCAGAATATTGCGTCTGCTGTGCAATAACATGTTCCTGGCCGCAATACACATAACACGCTGGGGCCTTTCCTCTGAGGGAAGGGGCAGGGCTGCTGCTGAAAGCGGGTGGGGCTACATTTACAGTTTTGAGTCGTAAAAAAAATCATATCATTTAGAAACATAACTAAATTTGCATTTTCATCAAACTGAGGCTGTGTGCAGACATAGCAGAAACGATAGCGTTGCATAAAATGCTGTGTTTTATGCACCAATGTTACCCAATGGGCCACATAAAAAAACACATGGGTATGTGTTTGTACTTTGGAGTTTATAAAATCGCTACTTTTGTTGCCTATTATGAATGAATGAACGCATCAAAAACGCACATAATGAAAGTGGAAACGTAATGTATTGCGTATTGTATGCGTTTTTGATTTTTTTTTTTTTTTAAAGCTTTTTTTTTTTTTTATAAATGAAGATTTCTGATGTATTTCCGCTTCCTGTTGTCTTCCTAGGGATTTGCATAAATATAAAAACAAATACAAAACGCATATCCGTTTTATACATGCGAAACCCGAACGCATTAAAACACGTGCAAAACGCTTGAAAAACGCATCTGGGTTTAAAAATTACAAAACGCACCAAAAACACACAAACGCACACAACATAACGTGAAAGGCTGCGGTTTATGTCATGTTTTCATTTTATGTTGTTATGTGTGCACCCAGCCTAAAGCATCAGGAAATGAAAGTAAATCATTTATACACAATTGGAGAGTAATTTATAATTATTATTTAGTATTTATACAGCGCCAACATCTTCTGCAGCGCTTTACAGAGTATAGTGTCTTGTCACTTAATTGTCACTCAAAGGGGCTCACAATCTAATCCCTACCAGAGTCCTATGTCTATGTATGTATCATGCAGTGTGTATATCGTAGTCTAGAGCACATTTTTTAGGGGGAAGCCAATCAACTTATCTGTATGTTTTTTTGGGATGTGGGAGGAAACTGGAGTGCCCAGATAAAACCTACGCAGACACTGGCAGAACATACAAACTCTCTACAGATAGTTCCCTGGCTGGGATTTGAACTTTGCGCTGCAAAGTGAGCGAACTAACCACTACACTATTGTGCCGCCTGCATTGTGTCATACCGATAAATGTATGTGTGTGTCAACCGGTACGTGACAATGACATATGGAAAAACACAATAAATTATTCAGGATACCCATTATTACTTGAATTATCCTGGTACACACACACACACACACACACACACACACACACACACACACACACACACACACACACACACACACACACACACACACACACACACACACACACACACACACACACACACACACACACACACACACACACACACACACACACACACACACACACACACACACACACACACACACACACACACACACACACACACACACACACACACACACACACACACACACACACACACACACCTTGCAAATCTTCTGAAAAGTCAGGGGTCGTCATTGATGCCGGGTAATACGCCCTATCCTGTTACCGGCTCTCAGATCTCGCTGCTGAGGACTGTAGTAAAGTGGTGCATGCTCACATGTGCGAGATCTGAGAGGCAGAGAAGGAGGTAAATAGGATACAAGGGTGGGTCAGACAGGTGAAAGAGGCGTGTTTTATGGGCACAGCGCAATCTATTCTTCCATACTGCTCTGATAAACAGACAGGTAGAGCTGACCAATACGCTTAGGGAGAGTTTACCAATCCAACCAGTCAATCGCCTATATACACTGTTATATACTGGGTACCACATACAGTACAGCACCAGTATCTGTTCATACATAGCACCAGTATATGATTTTTTACATTTTTATTTGGTGTGCGTTGGAAGAGGGGTAGTCTTATATGGCGAGTATATTCCAAACTCTATATTTTAACTGGAAAAGTTAGGGGGGGGGGGGGGAGTCGTCTTATACGCCAGAATGTACGGTATTTGAGTATATTGGTATGAAACCCCACCATTCCAGTGGAGTTTAACCTAGGCTAGGATGTCATGCAACATTCTCCCCTAGAGCACTCTGGGAGATCAGATGTTCCAGCTCACTACACTGAGGAGAGGGAAAAAAAAAAAACATTCCAAAGGGATTTGCCTTGCCAGTAGTAAAGGTGTCTGCATAACTGAGAAATTTAGGAATTTGAATTAGGGTAAGGTCACATTTTTACAATGAGCAAAAACATTGATTAAATAATTTATAGAAATTGCACAATATAAGATATTTTACTCATTAAGTTATATATATTAAGATACTCTCTATACCGGGTGGCGCTGGTAAGCATAGGCTTTAAAAGGGACCCAGAGCAGTGGCGCTGGGTATGCTTTTGAGTATACCCATGTCTATTTAGGGAAGAGTATACACTTACCAGCCCCTCTGGCTATCCCTTGGCATCCCGGTATGCCTGCTCTGAATTGTATTGAAACAATAACTCCTACAGAAAGTTGCGCTGTGACCCAGAAAATGAAGTCCGCAGGTCCTAACAGCGCATGCACAGACTGTCTCCTGTAATTTCTTCCTCCCCTCTGCCGCGTGTCATAGTTCAATGCACAGAACTATGATGCGTGCCGTGCTGCAGAGGGGAGGAAGAAATCAGGAGACTAAGATAATGTTAATTAACACTGTGTAATCTGCTGGTATTTTTTTTAACTGATCAATCTTAAAATTTTTGTTTATGGCATCAGCTTTCTCAAGGTTGTATACTAAAGGCAGAGACAACATTTTTTTTGTGTAAATTGATACTGTATACGTTCAAAACAAGCTGCCAAAGCCTTTAATGCTTTTGTGTTAACTTCAAAAGGTACGTTCCACTCACACAACAATTTTGCTTTCAGCCTTTGGGGCCTGAGTTCTAAAACTTTCATACAGAGGCACTTAACACTTGCATTGAAAGATCTATCCCTGTGACTGTAATTTTTGCCAGTGTCAATTATTATTAATGCGGATTAAGAATGTGGTGCTAAGACTCATCAGGCAGTTAGAGCCAGATAATCCACAAGACAACTTAGGCAGGTGCCTCGGGCCTGCAGAGACCAGAGGTCTGGTTGATGCTAGCCCCCACCAAATCTTTCAAAACACACAGATGGTAATCAGTTGTGAGCCAAAGTCCCTATCTTGCCTAGGGCCGCATTTCATCTTAATCTATGGGCTGGTTCACACCGGCGTCTGCCGACTTTCGGAGGCGTTGCGTTCGGGCTTTCAGTTGCAGTCAACGTTTTTTCTCCATAGAGGGACATTAGCTGTGGCGGTTAACGGTCTGAGGACGCTACATGTAGCATCCAGGGTCGCCTCGAACGCCAGGGAAAATTGGGATCCAAACGCCGCGTTTGCATGAACGCCAATAAAAGCCTGGTACAAACGCTCCCATTCACTTAAATGGTTAATTTGCATATATTCAGCAGTGTTGCTCTGGGAGACATCTCATGCTCACTCCAACCTGAATTATCACTAATTCTTTCTGTTTTAAGAAAGCAAACTTTTGTTTTTATTCACTTAAATGGGAGCGTTTAACGTCAAGTCCCGAACGCTGGTGGTAAACGTGGGGCAGACGCCCGTGTGAACCAGACCCTTCTCTGGTCTCAGTTGGTTTATCGATCGCTATCATTACAGTAACATGAATGGTGGTACTCAGCTCATCTGTCTCAGAGCAGCTCTGAAGCTAAGTACTCACCTTGCGATGCAGGGAGATGGATCCAGTGAAGTCTCCCTGACTACGGGCGCTCCGCCAACCTATCTTCCGGGCGGCGGGTATGCGCGATGTTACACGGTGGTGTGCGACGAGACTTCAAGTGATTGCGGTACTTTACGTGAGAGTTGTCGGGGGATCTTCAAGATCCGATCTGCCGTGACAGTCGCCACAAGACGATAAGCGACGTTCACATGATCGTGCACCTGTACCCATGTTGCGAGATCTCGTGAACGACTGCTCGTCGCTCAAAAAAACGAAAACAAATACAAAAAAAAAACATTTTTAAAAAATCACCGGTCGTCTGGAAAATTATCGAAAGAATTGCGAGGTGGGTACGGGCCTCAATATGAACAACCTCATCTACCTAATTTTTGTATGTAAGACAAAGTCAGATGAAACACTTATACGAGTAGATTATTATAATAGGTGCTACTTACGTTCTGTGCGCTCCCTCCTCAGCAGAAGCGGTTGGTAATTTATAGTATTTTCCATTATTCAGCACTTGCGTGTTCAGGTCTTTCATTCCAGATAAACACTAGTACAGTCCACTGCATGAGAATCCAATCCCTCTGTGTGAAGGTGTGTAAGAATCCAGTAGAACCCGCAGAAGCATATGCTGCATTGTCACAGTTAAGAATGGACTGGACTGAATGAGATAGAGGACACCTCTAGTCTACACTACCTCAGGTTACCACAGAAGCAAGTAGGCAATGAGGAAAAAAGTTCAATGAAATGTGACCTATACTCAAGCTATTACCGTATATTATGCCTTCAGCACAATTCTTCTTCTAAAAAGCAATCCACTTTTTCATGGCAATACAGGTTTCTCTAGAGTCCTTGACATCAATCATATTTGCATTCAAATATGTTGGCAGTTTTTGCTCTTCTGAGCCTCCCCAAATATCCCTCAGTTGTCACATCTATAGCTTGGGCGAGAAATCCTTTTCAGGTTATAGATTTATATAAAGTTAGCCTATTCTGAGGCACTTTATAATTGCAGTGGCACAGAGACCAAGTGCAAAATATGACATGACATAAAGCTGCGTTTGGGCCGTTTCACATCAAGGGCCTTATTCAATTCACTTTTCTCCTAAGATTTCACCTGAGAGATATTTTTTAAATTTTTGTTTAACATAATTTTTCAGCTCTCTGAAATTGAAAAAAGTAGCAAGAAAAGATTGTCACAACTGCTGGTGGCTAAAAACGTATTTTATTGAAAAGTTATTGGACTTCCCCCTAAAATTGGCCCTCCACTACGAGACATACATTGACGTGACTATGGTAAGGATTAGATTGTGAGCCCCTCTGAGGGACAGTTAAGTGACAAGACAATATATACTCTGTACAGCTCTTCGGAAGATGTCGGCGCTATATAAATACTAAATAATAATAATAATGATGGGGTGAGAAAATATCGCCTAGGAGAAACTGGCAAATTGAATAAGGGCTCAAGAGCGCTTTTAAAGAGCTTTTTTGAACTCTTTCCAGTGTGTTGAAAGGCGATTGGACAATAAAAGCCTATGGGCCATTTCACATCAGAAAGAATCATTTTTATTAAAAATCGCAGGAGCTCTACATGTAGAATTTTTGGGGCCATTGCAATTCTGTAACAAGTATAGAAAAGAATTGCTTGCGAAAAATCGCGCCAAAATCCATACAGCTTTTTTTGGGTGTAAAACAGCCCTATACAGGGGCATAACTACAGATCATGGGGCTAGCATACTTATGGCGTCACAACGCGTTGTGGCAGAAGTGCCCGATCGGCTGCTGAGCCGCCATAAAATCAACAGCGTCTTACCACTGGCCTTCCGCAGCAATGACAGAAGCAATGTAACGCAGGGCCCATTCACACTTAAAGGGAAGGTTCAGGGACGATACAAAGAAATAGAAATAAAAATCCAAATCCACTTACCTTGGGCTTCCTCCAGCCCGTGGCAGGCAGGAGGTGCCCTCCGCGCCGCTCCGCAGGCTCCCGGTGGTCTCCGGTGGCCAGACCCAACCTGGCCAGGCCGGCAGCCAGGTCGGGCTTCTTCTACGCTCCATTCTGCGTTTCACGCCGGCGCGCTGACGTCATCGGAGGTCCTCCAGGCTATACTGCACTGCCTCAGTAGTTCTGAGCCTGCGCAGTACAGCCCGTAGGACGTCCGATGATGTCAAAGCGCCGGCGTGAAACGCAGAATGGAGCGCAGAAGAAGTCCGACCTGGTCAGGTCGGCCACCGGGAGCCTGCGGAGCGGCGCTGAGGGCACCTCCTGCCTGCCACGGGCTGGAGGAAGCCCCAGGTAAGTGGATATGGATTTTTTTTTTTTAACCGTCCCTGAACCTTCCCTTTAAGCAATTAGCAGGTGATTCCCACTAATCACTAAAGCGATAGCGCTTTTTAAAGCACTAGTGCTATGTTACCCTATGGCAGTGTTCTCACTGCCGCAATTAGCACTAATAGCAAACGTGTTAGCCGCAGCATTTTTGGAGTGATTCAAAAGTGATCGCGGTACAATGCTTATAAAGCGCTGACCGCGATCGCTCTGAAATCGTGGAAGTTTACAGTGATTTTACACTTTCAAAATGCTAGCGATAAGCCCTAGTGTTTCGCTATTTTCAAATGCGAACGGGTGCCTAAATGGCCAAAGCAGAAAATGTAAACGTGTTGACGGAACGAGGGGAATACGACGGAGAAAACCAGTAACGTGGTGCCTGTGCAGCAGGAATTACGTCACTGGACAAGGAAGGGGGGGGGGGGGGGGTCGCTGCGGCGCTATGCATATGACCCTGTTGGTGCACTCCTCCACCGGGTCACATGATTGACATTTGTTGCAGTGCGATGTGACAGGGGCGGAGTATCACACCACAAACGCACTGGCCAGGTGCAAAACCGGCCTCGATGGACTAAAATATGCATTCAGGTTTATACGTTTGGTAATACCCAAATTTACTATGCTAGAATGGAGCGACTAGGACAAGCTCGAGTATCTCCTGAGCACAGATTAACTACCCTTTTGGGCAGGGACTGTTTTAGGTAAAATGGGCCCCTAGGCAAAAATTAATGTGGGCCCCCCCCTTACATTTTCATACAGTACTGGCAGTAACCTTGTGAATACTACATTCCCTGACTTGTAGGGCCCCCAAGAAGCTTAGGTCCCCATGCAACTGCCCAGTTTGACCCTACGAAAGCACCAGCCCTGAATTGGAGCACATGTACTGTATGTTGAGAGAACCTAGGCTCCAAAGGTGTAAGAGGGTAAAACACAAGGTGAAGGGAGTTGGTGAGCTACCGTAAGTTGCCCTGACTTAACAGTAGAGAATGAGGCCAAGCTTTGTAAGTAGCCTGATAATATGGCCTAAGTCATTTGTATGTATGTGAATGAACAAATTTGTTTTCAAGTTGTATTTGAAGACCTTGAGGGATGGCAAGTGGTGCATGGATTGTTGAAAAGAGTTCCAGCGGAGAGGAGAAGTTTTCAAAAAGTCCTGGATGGGTCTGCTGGAGGAGTAGACTACAGCTTGTGAGCAGAGAAACTGATTTCCAGAGCAAAGTTTACATTCTGAATGGTATGGTATGGTTCTGAATTAAACAATGTATGAAGGGGCTGCATAATGGAAGGCTTTATAAGTTAGTATTAGAAGCTTGAAGTTGTTTATGTGTGTGACAGGCAGCCAGTAGAGAGAATAACAGAGGGGAGCTTTAATCTGTACTAGAGAAAATCATTTTACAGATGTTTAAAATAGGTTGTTTACTGATGAAGAGGACCTGTGTGTTCTTGAAACGACTGTTTACAGCATCCACAACACTTCTGTTCCTCAATAAAAGCTACTGAACTTTTGAGAACTGTGCTCACCTACTCCTGTTCCTTGCATTGTTGAGGAGATGACCATGGCATCCCTTGGGAGATCACACTCCATACAGCGTGGTTGTGCAAATCCGACCACACATAGTCCTTAGGACTCATTTGAATACACACACGCATGCCTTTTAAACAATAAACTGTTTTTCAAATAAAAATAATTCTGTATTGATTAAAATGTATTTCAATCTCCCCCCCCCCCCATAAATTATTATTACACAGTCAGGAGAATGTACCTGTTTGAACCTACAGCCCTTTATTTCTGAAGCTGAGAAATAGGAAGTCTTTTTTTTTCAGCTATTAAGGTAGCCATACATGTAGCGATGATGGGCAGATTCGACCAAAAGACAAATCTCTCTCTAACCGAATCTGATTAGAGAGAGATCTGTCAGCTCCCCATACATTGCAGGGCGATTCCTGATCAATTTCATGCTGAAATTGATCCAGAATCAGCCTTGTTACGCCGCATGAGCCGCCTCACCGATGTCCCCCCTAATATGCAATGTACCCCCCCACACTCGGTGCTCAGTAGGCCTGAACGATTTTAGGAAAAAATTGAATTGAGCGATTTCTGTCCAAAATTACGATTTCGATTCGATTCACGATTTCCATCAAATCAAGCTTTGTTCCCCCCCTTTGTGTCTGTCTGTTCCCCCTCTGTCCCTCATTGTACCCCCTTTGCCTCTTCATGCCTCCTCTGGGTCTCTCTCTTGCCTCCTTTGTGTCTGTGCCTACTTTGTTTCTCTCTGTGCCCCCTCTGTGTCTCTTTGTGCCCCCTCTGTGTCTCCTGTGTCTCTCTCTGTGCCCACGCTGTCTCTCTCTGTGCCTCCTCTGTCACCCAAGTTGCATCAGTTGTGGACATAGCTTCAAGCACGAGTCCAGCAATGCCCATCTATCCACTTTGCCTCCTGCAGGCTCTAATGCACGGCATACTTCCTGTATATCATGTGACATACAGGAACCCGAAGTTTTGCCAAGCACAAGAGTCGGCAGAGGGCGATTGAGGATGGAAGGTATGTACAACGCTGCGGGCACTGGGACTTTGGGAAAGTTTGAAGGCGCTTCTTCAAACTTCCTCATGTGGAAATGCCGTGATCGCGATATTCGCCGCTTTCACGATTCTGAAATTGTGATCTTGGTGATCGCGATTTCGATTTAAATTCGATTTATCTTTCAGGCCTAGTGCTCAGTGCACTATACATTATCTGTCTGTGGCCGCTGCTTTTCTTCCACTGCAGAGAATGCGGAACAACGCAATTCACAAGCAGGCCATGGACTACAATGCCCAGTGCGGCAGTGTGCAATTTGCCATGCGTGGCAAAGCGTGCGTGAATCAAATAAGTGTGCTCCTTGTCTTATGCAGCAAAATAATCTTTTTCCCTCCAAGTAATCACAGTTAGGGTTACAGTTTCTCACTGTAGTTGATAACAGAATTTGGGGAATACCTTCTGTCACGTTTAGTTTTTCTCATCATACACAATGTGCTAAGTAGATCCAATCTCACCATAGAGATAGAGCACCCCCCTCCCCAGAGGACAGGAGGGAGAAATGCAGCACGGACCTGGATCCCAGGGAGGCGAGTTCTGTCGGGGAGGGGGCCTCACTAGTTCTGAATTTTAGGGTCTAACGGCAGAATAAAAATGCACTTCTTTTAGAACTAATCAGAACACCAAGGAGGTTAAAGCGGATCCGAGGTGAAAAACTAACTATAACAAGTAACTTGTCTATATATCTTCTCTAAAGTGTAGATAGTTTACACAGCATATCTAGCTGCAAACAGCTTCGAAAGTGTATGATTATTTATTCCTGTGATACAATGAGGGCAGCCATGTTCTGTTTGTCACATTGTCACAGGCTGAGGGCTGGAGATGCTATCAGTTTGCCTGTGTGTAAATTCAGTCTCCTCCCTCCTCCCCCCTGCCTCTGAAATCAATGGCTAGTAACCTCCTCCTGCCCAGACTGAGCTCCCATAAGCCCTTGCTACTAAGGCTCACAGTGCCAAGGCACTCTGGAGAAGCTGTGGGTGAGGCTTGTTTAGTTTATAGGGAATTAGAGTATTAAAACAAAAAAAGTATTTGGCTTCAGGAATGCCCTATAAACTATTTGAAAGGAACACAATTATGCAATGAGTAAAAGTTTATCTCGGATCCACTGTAAAGGCAATGTACTGTTTACTGAAAGTATTTTGAAGTTGCTCCAGTTTAAAAAACTATGGCTATCATTCATAAAGCATTTCCGCATGCGGAAATGCTTAAAACAGCTGACTTTATCAAACACTCAGCAAGTTCTGCATTCATAAAGGCTCTTTCCGCATGAAAAGCTGACACTACCAAGCAGAGCGATAAATCACCGCCTTGTGAGGCGATTATCGTAACAAAATGTGAATTCATAAAGTTTACCGCAAGCGGTGTGAGGTCGGGAAGTACCGCTCCCTTGGATGTGGCGATAACAATGTAACTGAATGGAGACACAGACCTCCCAGGCAGCTGCAGTAGATCGGAACACGGAGATATGTATCAACTTGGCAGCTTCCTGTGTTTCCGCAAGCCTACTGCCAGCCTAGTTTGGGAAAATACCGCAGTGCTATCGCACATGGATACTTTTTTATGAATGAGCAGCCAGAAGTCTAAAATTCCGCCAGCTGTGTTTTCCCGCATAGATTTAATTACCGACAACAGTTTTATGAATGATAGCCTATGTACACAGTAGACTATAAAATAACATATGTACCTGCCCTTTTTTTTGTTTTTTTTTTGTTTTGTAAAAACATGACTGAAGGGAAGAATTTAAAGGAACCCTTAGCAGGAGTGGGTATGCATTTAAGCTTACCCACGAATACTTGGTAATACCCCTCCACTTACCAGTTGTAATGTAAAGCGTTCTTCCCCCGGTCCGACCGATGTGACTCTCAACAAAGTCGTGCTGTGACCCCGGAAACTCCTCTGTGCACTGAGCACAATGATGTGCTGCTCATGCACAGATAGGCAGACGGAAGCAGGAGCATGGGCAGACCACATGACCAGTCTTTTGCTTCCGGGGTCACAGCGCGACTTTGCTGCGAGTCAGCGACCCCAAATGTAATTTACAGAGGCAGGACTGGCAGAATGCTTTACATCATGGCAGTAGGTGAGGGGGTATTACCATTTCATTTGCCATCTGCTCAGGGTCCCTTTAAGAGTCTTTTAATTCTATTACAGTCACGACAGAATCAAAATTATTTGGTCAAAGTAATAATGAGAGTAAATTATTCACTTAGTTAATATGGACATATTTAGGCATTTTTTTTTAATAAAAAGCATTTTTTATTTCTAGGTTAATGGGTAGTGAAACAAATCCTAAATGATACTTTTTTTCCTTTGGCGTCAGGACGTTTTGCAGGGCTAGTTACTGTGTTGTGGGAGGACATTTTTACCGCTTTTCCAGTTTCTTAAACTTTGCTTCTGTAAGAAAAAAAAATATGCAATACTGAGGACCATTACAGTAATCACACGTACCTGCAGAAAATGTACAAAGAATACCTTTGTACTGAGTTTGCATTTGGATAGGCTTTCATTGAAGTTTGAACAGGCAGATTATCAACAAAGCAATTTAAAATGCAGTAGAACAGGATATCCTAGGTTTAGAAAAAGGAGGACCAAAGCTTCTGAAAAGCAAGTGTTAAAAAACAAAAAAACAAACAAACAAACAGGATCACACTGCTGCCCCACAAGTTTTCACTGCAGCTAGGTGCACACTCAGCAGAAACGCAAGCGTTGCGGAAAACGCTGCGTTTTTGCTACTAATGGAAGTCTATGGGCCGCATGAAAAAACGAACATAAAAAAAAAACCTCAGCATATGCGCTTTGTATGCGTGCGTTTTTAAAAACACTGGGTTTGTTGCAGAACATTCAAAAACGCACATTTTTTATGCTTTTTCATGCGTATTTGTTATTGTTTTGCGAAGTATTTTTGCTTCCTGTTGTCTTCCTAGTGACTTGCATAAAACACAATATAGAAATGCATATGCGTTTTGTACATGCACACCACAAACATATAAAATGCACGCAAAAACGCATATGCGGGGAAAAAACACAATCGCACACACAAAAACCCGCACACGGGCGTAACCAGACATCACTAGGTCCCCCTGCAAAACTTTGGATGGGGCCCCCCACCCCCCTCGCTTTCTGCACAGGAAAACTGAGGACCAGTGTGTTTTCCCCATGCAGATAAAAACACTTAGACTTAAGGGAAGGTTCAGGGAGTCTCTAAAAAAATAAAAATCCAAATCCACTTACCTGGGGCTTCCTCCAGCCCCTGGCAGGCAGGACGTGCCCTCGGCGCCGCTCCGCAGGCTCCCGGTGGTCTCCGGTGTCCGACCTGACCAGGCCGGGCTTCTTCTGCGCTCCAATCTGCGTGTCACTGGTTGGTGCGCGCTGACGTCATCGGACGTCCTCCGGGCTGTACTGTGCAGGCTCAGAACTACTGAGCCTGCGCAGTACAGCCCGGAGGACGTCAGCGCGCACCAGTGACACGCAGATTGGAGCGCAGAAGAAGCCCGGCCTGGCCAGGCCAGCCACCAGAGACCACCGGGGGCGGCGCCGAGGGCACGTCCTGCCTGCCACGGGCTGGAGGAAGCCCCAGGTAAGTGGATTTGGATTTTTATTTTTTTTGGAGACTCCCTGAACCTTCCCTTTAAAGGAAATGCCAGGCAATCTATGCTACCCCTACATCTACTTACCCGGGGCTTCCTCCAGCCCCTTGCAGCCGACAAGTCCCTCCTCGCAGCTCTGCTCCCAGTACATACATACACACACAGCCGTATTATTTTACTACATGAGAGCACATGCTATATGGAGGGACAACAATGACATGCTGAACATAAGATATAGTATTCACTGTAACTTTGGCAAAACGTTCAGAATGTCACTGATTGATACTGTTATTACAGGATCTTGGACTCAGTATGAGACAACACGCTCCCAATGAGGCAGCGACAGTCTGACATCAATCTTACCCACTCCACTGTGTCCGTAAGCAGACACCATAAGGTCACTAGCCTGTATGTGATAAGAATTTAGGAATCTCTGCTGAGGGATTGCTGAATAAGGGCCAGTCTACAACTTTTTTTTCAACCTGCGACTCCTTTGTTTGTAACGTTGTACATGAAGTCATCAGAACTTTGCTGCAGTGTGAGACAGATGGTTTATAGGAACCCTAGGGAGCAGGGACCGTGTACAAATTCCAGTGTGTATGATTCCTTATCTGTGTGGTGGACACATGCAGTCAATGTAACAATGGTACAAGAGCAGAATACGTTTTCTCTTCATGCCCTTAGTTGTCAGTCTCTCAAACTTTCCCCCCCTGGGGCCCCATGCGGAAGCATCCCTTGCAGGGTGTATTGTTACGCCCCTGCCCGCACATAACAGAAAACACGACCTTTCATGCTCTGTTGCTATGTGTGCCTCCAACCAGTGCTCTGAAATCTCGTCACTCTTGGTAGTACTGCCCCACACCCTAGACAAATAGCCCACCTCCATACCCCCAGTATGGAATGATGGAGGGCGTGTACATTGCATAGCTAAAGCCGATATTACCCAAGATACGTCTGAAGGGAAGGGGAAGGAGAGTTATTTATTGAAGCTGGGAATTGTTAAATGAACCACCTTGAGGCCTCTTGCACACTACATGCGATTCTGTACCTACTGCATGCTGCTACTATTTTTAATCAGAATCCAAAAATCAGCCTTATATAAAAGAGATATAGATATATAGATAGAGATATAGAGATAGAGATATAGAGATATATATGTGCATGTAAGAGTGATGTGCAGGTACTCTGCAGGGGAATAAGGAGATTCTTCCTCTATTACACATTCTTCATGCACAATCTGAACCAGGTTTATGGGTGATAGACAACACCTCTGTGTTCAATGTGCACAACATTCTCAGTGGATTCCCTGCAGCTCTGTGGGGAGTGCATATGTAGAGTATAGTACTACTGTGTAACAAAGTAAACCTGAGACAGATGAAATTAAAGTTTTATACATACCTGGGGCTTCCTCCAGCCCCCTTCAGGCTAATCAGTCCCTCGCTGTCCTCCTCCGCCACCTGGATCTTCTGCTATGAGTCCAGGTACTTGAGCCAGTCTGGCGTAGTGCGCATGCACACACTCCGCCGCCGGGAGCGTACTACACCTGCGCAACACTATTGCACAGGTGCAGAACGCTCCTGGCTGTGGAAGCGGCACGTAGCCAGACTGCGCTGACTGGCTGAATTACCAGGACTCATAGCAGAAGATCCAGGTGGCGGAGGAGGACAGCGAGGGACTGATTAGCCTGAAGGGGGCTGGAAGAAGCCCCAGGTATGTATAAAACTTTTCATCCTTCTCAGGTACCATTTAATTCGTAGTCAAACCAAATTTTAACAACATATCAAATTATTTGATTTCATGAGCAAAGAGTGCGTACATTTGCATAAATCAGAATCAACGCAGAATTATTTCCATCTCATTGACCATCTCTATTAGTGACACGGCTACACATCAGGCTTTATACTTACAGCATAGATGTTATTTCGTATATATGTTACGGCCAGAACCCGAAGTGTGGCCACTTCTAGTTCTGGCCGGCCACTTCGGGTTCTGGCCGGCCAATATGCGAAGTGGCCGCAGCGCAGCGGCCAGTGTTAGAAATGGAATGTTTCCTTTTATTATTAATGTCGTTTTCCGGCCAAATGTAGCAAAACAGTTAGTTAATTTAATGAAATGAAGCTGGCGGCTCCGCCTCCTATCCTCCGCCCCTGCCTCTCTCTCTCTCTCTCTCTTCTTCGGGCAGCCGACGGGGACACGCGTGTCCCCGAGAGTCGTTCGTGGCGCCAGGAAAGCAGAGCGGGGAGGCTGCAGACATTGCTTCTGCCAGCACCCGCTCTGCAGGGACGAACGACAGGATTGCCTGCCGCGACGAACGACTCTGGAGGGGACACGCATGTCCCCCACTGCCAGTATCAGGGAGGAGAGAGAGGCAGGGGCGGAGGAGAGGAGGCGGAGCGGAAGCCGGGCGGCTTCATCCTTCTACATTGCCGCCAGCTTCATTTAATTTAATTAACTAACAGTTTTGCTACATTTGGCCAGAGACGGCCGGAAAACTACATTAATAATCAAAGGAAACATTCCATTTCTAACATTGGCTGCTGCGCTGCGGCCACTTCGCACATTGGCCGGCCAGAACCCGAAGTGGCCGGCCAGAACTAGAAGTGGCCACACTTCGGGTTCTGGCCGTAACATATATAAGAAATTCCTGTGTACACATCATATATACAGTCACAATCAGATGTGTATATCTGACTTTAAAAATACGGGGACTGCTTTATTGAAGCAGCACAAGTAACTTATTTTAATTGGTTTATTTCATTTTTGTGGACTAAGCACAGCTATTACTGTATGTATAAATTATTTATGATGACTATTATCTGAGAAATAGAACATTTTATCATATTTTCTATTTTAATTACAGTTTAAATTCATTAGAAGTCGGGGCATTTTTTCCCCGACTCCAGGCACCCAAAATTGCCCCGACTCCGACTCCACGACTCCGACTCCACAGCCCTGAGTTAAGGTAACAATATGTATATTAAAAAAGTGGGATAATTAAATGACAAATAAGCCGGCGGCAATGTAACAGATCAAGCCGCCGGCTTCGTGTCTCGCTCTACTCCCCCTTTGCCCTCTCTCGTATAGAACACTGGCAGCCCCGGGGAAAGGGGGGGGAAAGGGGACTCGTGTCCCCCTAGAGTAGTTTGTCGCAATAAAACAAGCAGGATTCCCTGCCGCGACGAACGACTCTGGGGGGACACGCATGTCCCCCCCCCCCCCAGGGCTCTATATGAGAGAAGGCAAGGGGGGGGGGGGGGGGGCGGAGTAGAGCGAGTCACGAAGCCGGCGGCTTGATCTGTTACATTGCCGCTGACTTATTTGTCATTTAATTATCTCACTTTTTTTAATACACATATTGTTACCTTAACTGGGAATGCAATTAGCGCCACCTGCACCGTTTACATTCACAGTTTTGTTACATGAAGGAATTATGCAACAACAGCGCCACCTGCCGGATATGCCCGGCTAGCCGATAAGTACCGAGGCCAATTGCACACTGCAAATCACAAATCCGATTTGCGATTCCGAATTTACGATTCCAATTAACCCTGGATGCTATCAACACAAGAACAAAGACACAGAAAAAAAAAATGCAGCATGCCGGACTGATTAAAAATCTGAATCGCATGTAAAAATCGGGGAGAAAAAAAAAAAAAAAACGCTAAAAAATCAGAATTGGAAACACGTAGTGTGCAAGAGGCCTCAGGCTGTGTTCCCACTTAAAGGGAACCTTAACTGAGAGTGATATGGATGTTTCCTGTTAAACAATACCAGTTGCCTGGCAGTCCAGCTGATATCTGTGGCTGCAATAGTGGCTGAATCACACCCTGATACAAGCATGCAGCTAATCCAGTCTGACTTCAGTCAGAGCACCTGATCTGCAGGCTTGTTGAGGGGCTGTGGCTAAAAGTATTAGAGACACAGGATCAGCAGGCGATTGGAGAATGGACTTTTTTCTTTTTCAGTTTCCTGCTCATTGCAAAACTGACAGTGAACCATTTTATATTTTATATATAGGAGCCATTCCAAAGTATCCGTTGCAGACTGACAAGTGTGATCTGTTGCGGTAAGCTGGACACACTTCTGTGCAGAACTACTGCGCCTGCGCAGTATGCCGCGTACAACGCCGACTTGATTGACAGCGGCGCTTCACGCAGCCGCAGTAAGCACCGTGCAGGGACCCCGGTGAGCAGCTGTGAACGGAGCTATCAGCGTAGGACAAACAGCTGCAAGGGGCTGGAGAAAGCCCCAGGTAAGTAAATCGGCTTTCCTATTCTTTGCCTGATGACTCCTTTGGGGAAATAAGTGGCATGAAGTCGCCATTATACTATAACCAAAAATAACTTTAACCTACAGGATCATTTTTGAAAAACAGTATATGCATAGAAAATGATGCACACTTCCTTATTACACATGCATTAGAACATACCTAATCGTTTGGAATAGGCGTCAAGTTTATAAGCTGCATTTTCCAAAGATGCCACTTGTTCTTCTATCTGATTTATCTGTTCTAGGTACGGCTGCAGGCTTGCATCTGGAAACCAACAAGAAATGAGAAAACAGACTAAGTATCCTTATGACAAGGAAAATAGGCGAAAAAGGCGCTCCACAAGATTGCTGGCAAACCACTTCTTGACAGCCACCTCCGCTGCCGTGACCAGGATAGATCCTTTTCACTTTTCGAATAGTCAGTCATACAATGTCACAGCGCCAGGATTTATGCTGTCTCAGGCAGTCAAGCAATCCACTATTACTCCACCTCCAGAGATACACTCAACTCTGCATACTTCCTGTGTGACTCGTTTCACCGGAAAACAGAAAAGCAGAAAAAAGTCTCTCTCAGTGGGTAACGGTAACACTTTAATTTTCCATACAAGGTCACTTACATCAAGAGGGTCCTATGCCAGTATAGGACCCCCTCTGGACATATCGCTTCCCACCCTTGTGGTACTAAGGACATGCACAATCGAGCTGGGCACCAGTGCTCGATTGTGCATGTCCTTAGTACCACAAGGGTGGGAAGCGATATGTCCAGAGGGGGTCCTATACTGGCATAGGACCCTCTTGATGTAAGTGATCTTTTACTCCGATTTTATTGTGCCTTGTATGGAAAATTAAAGTGTTACCGTTACCCACTGAGAGAGACTTTTTTCTGCTTTTCTGTTTTCCGGTGAAACGAGTCACACAGGAAGTATGCAGAGTTGAGTGTATCTCTGGAGGTGGAGTAATAGTGGATTGCTTGACTGCCTGAGACAGCATAAATCCTGGCGCTGTGACATTGTATGACTGACTAAGTATCCTTATGACAGTAGGAATTCTGTGACAGTTAAACCAGTTTTCTGCAGACTAAAATACACAGTGCTTCTATGTCGGGGAAAAAAGGGAGGAGGAAGCAAAATACAGAGTCTCCTTACAAATGACTTGCGTTACGTTTCATACAAAGTTGTCTACATGTACAAAATATATACAGGTAGTACTGTTTTTGCGATTACAGGTTATAATACTGTATGAAAGGACCTGTGGTGATATATTGGGGTGCTGATGATGTTAAGGATAATAACGGAAAATATTATTTCATTTTTCTGCCTGTGTTCCATGTAGGTCTGATAGAAGGGAGCTGTTGCCTTGAGTTGCTTGGGGCCAGGAAATGGGTGATTGTCTTGACCATAAAGTACTTTGAGTTCTGTATGCAGTTCCTCAGAGTGGTTCCCTGCTAATGGGATTATCTGCCTGGCTTTTTGAACTCAGGAGACGGCCCATTGTCTCAATACACAAAGCAAGACTACCCTAGTCTGGAGACTAACATAGGAATGTTTGAAATGTACATGACAGCCTACTAGAAATGGGTGAAGGGGTGAAGTCCTTTTGATACCATTTTTTACCTGTGGAAATTGAATTATTGGTGGAGGTGCAAACGATACCCTGTAAATTACATCTATTGGAAGGGGGTTGGAAAATCTGCAGACTTTAGGGCTGAGACAGGAAAGCTTTGATGCTAGGAAATAATGGGAGGAAGCCTAAGGGCTCGTTTCCACTATAGCGAATCCGCATGCGGGCACTGCACACGGATTCGCATAGGCAATGTAAGTGGATGGGGCTGTTTCCACTTGTGCGGCTGCGGCAGCGTTTTTTGGTGCGGCAGAAATCTGCACGGCAGGGCCGTCAGATTTCGCGTGCAGAAGGAATGTGCGCGAATCGCCGCTAATGTAACTAATAGGGAAATCGCATGCGGGGTGACCATGCGGTTTTTGACGCGAAATCGCATGCGATTTCGCATAGGTATTAATGGTGTTTTACACAGGCAGTGACATGGTTAAATTCGCATACAGCCTTACCTATGCGGAATCGCATGCGAAATCGCGGCAAAAACGCATGCGGAATCGCACCCGCATGCGATTTCGTCCGCGGTGGAATGCAGGCGATTCCGCACCGCACTAGTGGAAACGAGCCCTTAATCAAGTTTTCACCTGGAGTTGAAAGCCTCACTTCACAATCTTTTGATGTATAGACTTTTACCTGGAAATGGAATATGTCTGAGATTTAATTAAAAACTAGTTCCTCCCCTCCCCAAGGAAGTTGCAGCCTCCAGGCGTATCTTACAGTATAAAACCGCAGCTAGGATAGCCACAACTTGTAGTTCTTGGAGGTAGTCCACACGGCTAGAACTAACCTGGTTCCTGACCAGAAGTGCGTACTCCCGCAACCACGCCAGATCGATACGCTGGTACGTTTATTTCCCCGTTTATTTTGGTAAGCAAAATCGCTTTGTGTGTATTTTTGTAACTTTTAATTTTGTAACTTTTTACTTTGTTTTTGTAATCTTTTGTATATATTCTGTTCTGCATTGTTCCACTTTTTTCCCTGGAATTTTAAATTATTATTTAATAAGCCTGATGTAATGAAACGCGGAAAAGCCGCTGCCTCTCAAGGTGAGAGGTCCAGCATGGCGTCACAACGCGGAAAAAACGCCGCATGCCGCATAGGCAGAGCGGCGGAATCCGCATTGGGAACGGCGGAATCCGCATTGGGAACGGCGGAATCCGCATTGGAGGCGGCTCCCGCACTCGGTTCACTGGATACATTGCAAAACAGTACTGGTGTGGCTGGGACTGATAGTCCACCTAGATTCAGAGTGACGCGCGCGCGCGCACAGAGGCAGAGCTTAAATAACAGCCAGAAGAGAATCAGCTGACCAAGCGGGTCAGCTGACATTTTCCACTACTCTCATTGGTCCAGCAATTAGGGAGGTCCTGGAGAGGTCCTTGTGTATATATACTGCTGGCTGTTCACTTGCTCTTTGTCTGGCGTTGCGAACACATACGTGGGAGCACTCAGACCCGTAGTCAGATCCTTAAGTGTGCCGGGACCAGCTGGAGCTGTTATCCTACACTTAGCTAGATTCTGTTGATAGCTTAAAGTACTAGTTTGATTGTGATTATCTGTTATGACCTTCTGCCTGCCTGACCATCCTCTTGTATTCTGATCTTGTACATTGCTATTCTGATACTCTGTTGCTGAACACCGGCTCGTCCTTAGACTCTGCTTCTGCCTCCTGATCTTGTACCTCGATATTTCTGATACCCTGTTGCCGAACCTTGCCTGTACCCAGACTCCGCCTCTGCCTTCTGAATCTGTACTTTATCTGTCCGTGTGTTTACGACCTGGCTTGTCCGACCTCAAGAACCGACCTCACTATTGGAGGCGGTTCCCCGTCCTGTTAGTGACACTTCCTTCTGAGTGTCACTTTCAGACTACCTTCCTATTCGCAGCCTGACTCCTCCCGCCTTGGAGAGTTCAGGTCTTCGGAAGGAAGCCGTGCAGTACTCCTCTCTGCACTGAGGCTCAGTCCTCTATGTGTTACTGTTACACCAAACACTACACTCTACTCCGGTGTACAGAGGTTAGCTGGTATATCGGATTATCGGTGATACTGCAGATCACTTATAATCTGGTATACATCTGTATTCCCTGTGATACTGCAGATCACTTATAATCTGGTATACATCTGTATTCCCTGTGATACTGCAGATCACCGGTAATCAGATCCTCTCTGTGCTCCACCGTTCGTTACACCTGACTTCTGCTGTACTAAACTAACACTCATAGCCTAGAAGAGACTGAAGTGTAACCGTGTATAAGTTCATGCCTAATTGTACGATTGAGCAACACTACCGTATGATATTGTAATTGTATTGTGTGAATGGGGCACTTCTGCGCTCGACAGCCAAGTGGGAAGTCTAACAGTATCGTTCGGAACGACTGTTAGTGGTTTTGCTTCATTACAGTGTAAGAGTGCAACTGTGTGTGTGTGCATGGCGTTCTCGTATTCGGCCTAAGCGCAAAGCTGACCCAAATACGAAAACGCGGAGTGCGTGTTGAGCACTCGACAGCTGAGTGAACGTGTCTAGCAACGGCTAGTGGTGGCAGTGGGAAGTGTTTGAGGGGTCACAGCCTTGTTTGTAGCTTGAATAAGGCTGCTCCCCGCTTGATCTGGTCAAACCCGCAGTCGGGAACCGTATACGCAGGCGTGCCACGGGCCGGTTCCTGACAGGACCACTACAGGGAAAATAAATAAATCAAACATGTTAAAATCTGACATAACTGACAAGTTTTGTCAGGTTAAAAAGGTGCCCATTGACAGTACCATTTTTTCACTAAATGCGATCTTTCGATGTGATTTTTACAATTGAAAATAATCTGAAGGTAATTATCGATTGTTCACAGTTACTAAACGATTCTTTCTTCAAAGTCGATTATAAAATCCAACTTTTGGATCGATTCGATCCTATTTAGCAATCGATCCAAGAATTGTTTCTTATTGATTGCCTTCATAAAGGGCGAGAAAAGAATCCCAAAGATCCAGAGTCTTCCCTCTCATTAAAGGGAACCGGAACCAAGTAAAATTGTACACATGATGTACCTGCAAATGAATATTACATACTTACCTCCCTGTCAGTTCCTCTCAGAAGCTCACCATTTTCTTCTTACAACAATACCTTCCAGTTCAGACAAGATTTTTTCAGAACTGAAAAATATCAGCTGTTGTCAGTTATAACTGAAAAGACAACGATTAGCAAGGTAATGTCCATGTTTCCCTATGGCTCATGTGGGTGATATAACAGTTTAACAGTGTGCTGACCAGGAAGTTGTTGTGGGATAATAGACATTTTCAAAATAAAGGATTAAGCATTAAATTGATCTCAGTAGACAAACAGGATGCAGAAGAGGAGAAAGATTGATGAGTAGACTACACAGGAGGTAAGTATGACCTGTGTATGGTTATTTGACTTTTAATTTTAAGTTCAGGTTTGCTTTAAGTATTTGCTTTTCACGTGAAGTAACATGACATAGGGACATTTAAACATACAGTACTGGTCCCACTAGGAAATTGTCTAAAGTCCATTTCTGTTTTCCTGCACAGCAAGTGTTAAAAAAAATTAGTGCAGTTATCTATGCAAATGAGGCAATCAAATAGCAACGTGGTTAAACAATGGCAGTACTGTCAGTGCTTATGGGGGGCCAGCACGGTAGCCATCATTCTCGTCTTGCAGCGATTGGTCCCTGGTTCGAATCCCAGCCAGAGCATTATCTGCTCAGACTTTGTAGGTTTCCTTCGGGCATTCCAGTTTGCTCCCACAACCCAAAAAACCCCAAAACACAGATAAGTTAATTGGCTTCTCCCAAAATTAGCCCTAGAATACAATAAATACAGCGACAGAAGACTATGGTAGGGATTAGACTGTGAGCCCCTCTGAGGGACAGTTAAAGTGGATCCGAGATAAACTTTTACTCGTTGCATAATTGTGTTCCTTTCATATAGTTTATAGGGCATTCCTCAAGTCAAATCCTTTTTTGTTTTAATACTCCAATTTCCTATAAACTAAACAAGCCTCGCCCACAGCTTTTCAGAGTGCCTTGGCATTTTCATACAGCACCAAGAGCTTATGGGAGCTCAGTCTGGGCAGGAGGAGAGATTTCAGCAGAGATTTCAGAGGCAGAGGGGAGGAGGGAGAAGGGGTAATTAGGTTTTCACAGGCTGAGAGCTGGAGATGCAGATCAGCTTGCCTGTGTGTAAGGTTTACAAACAGAACATGGCCGCTCACGTATCACAGCAATAAATAATCATATGCTGTTTAAGCCGTTTGCAGCTAGTTTTGCTGTGTAAACTATCTAAACTTTAGATAAGATATATAGACAAGTTACAAGTTACTTGTTATAGTCACAAGCGTCGTAATGAAGGGAGGGGGGGGGGGGGGGTTAGTGCGATCCGCACCAGGCAGGGTGATGCTGGCAGCCAGGGTAGGGGTGATTGATTGCTGCCTCACTCACCTCCTGACACAAGCAGGGCCAGGCGGCATTTGGTGCAGTAGTAGTGACATGCTGATCTGCTCTGTAATGTCACATGCACCGCCACCGCTCTCTGTTCCCACTCAAGCCCCATTCCGCCTCCTCGTAGCTGTCAGCTGACAGTGACGTCACATGTCTTTCCGTGGCATGCACGCAGCAGTCATCAGTCTGCTGCCGCGGTCTCACTGAGGCTGAGCCCATGTGTGCTGATGCCCCGCCCCCGAGTATGCCATCCTGCGTTTTGATTGGTGCTAGGAGGGCCCTCTGGCTATGATGTCACTCACAGGCAACTCGTGCTGCCTGATCTTTGACGTGTGTGTGTGTGTGTGTGTGTGTGTGTGTGTGTGTGACAAGGCTTGTGATTCTTGCTGCCTGTTTGTCTGCTGCACACTGGAATGGAGAAGACCCCAGAAGCCGCATAAAGGAGGTTAGAATGGAGAAGAAGTGCACTCAGAACATTAGTTTTTTTTTTATGTCACCAGTCACCTCTCCTGGGCTGTCTTTCAATTTAAAGAATACCAGAGCCCAAATTAATATGAGAAACAGGGATGAGCAGGCATGTATGGTGAGCTGCCCTGATGCTCACCTCACAGCTCCCCCCGTTCTTCATTTTGCACCTCTGATCCTCCTAAATGCCCACTGGTAACCTCTAACTGGTCGGCTGGGTTAGGACTCACTGCGTCTGCGCTGGGCCGGCTGAGCGCGTCCTACAGTATGCGTTCCCAGCCGGGAGGGTTCTGCGCATGATGTCATAGCCCGGCCATGGACGCGCCCTGTAGGATGCGCATAGTTGGGCCAGCGCAGGCGCAGTGATGCCCGACACGGCCGACCTGGGAGATAGTACCAGAGGGCATTTAGAAGGATCGGAGGGGCAGAATGGAGATTCGGGGGGGGTCACTGACACCATGAGTTTTCGCACCGGTTGACACCAACCCTAGTGACGCCACTGGTTATAGTTTTTCATCTCGGATCCACTTTAAGTGACATGACATACTCTGCACAACGCTGTGGAAGATGTTAATGCTATATTACTGCAGCGCCTCGGAAAGCCATTGTGCATGTGTTGGTGCGTTTGGCCTTTTTATCCGATTGTTTACCTAGCAGAGAAAAAAAAAAATCTATCGCCTGCCAGCTTGGCCACATACTGCCTCTTGTGTATCAGGACTAAAGTTTGCTTCATGGACTGAAATTTCACTTACACTTTTTGTTCAAATCCTTGAGATTGCGACTAATATTTGCAGCTATGTCTTTCATCTCCATATACTTCAAACACGTCAGCTTATTCATATTCTCAAGAAGTTTGTAATCTTCACTGGTAGCTGAAATGAAATGATACCATGGCAAACATTAATAACTAGATACCATAAACCATTCACACAAGACACAGAACATTTATATTCCGCTTTTCTCCTAAATGACTCAAAGCGCTTGAGCTGCAGCCACTAGGGTGCGGTCAGTACGCAATTGCAGTGTTAGGGAGTCTTGTCCAAGGTCTCCTTACTGAATCAACAACTTTATTGGGCAAATAAGCATTTCAGCAAAATCGCAAATCGCTCCTGGGGGATTATGGCCATTCATATTCAGCAGCAAAGTACTTTTGGAATAGCGGTCAATTCCTAGATAAGCATAAATCGCTGCCAAAAACGCTCTAGTGGGCCCAAGGCCTTAAAGTGCACCTGTGACTGTTGAAAAAAATAAATAAATAAATAAACTTATACTTACCTCGGGAGGGGGGGAAGGCTCTGGATCCTAAGGAGGCTTCCCTGTCCTCCTCAGCTAGCCCAATCCACTGAACAAGCAGCAACATTAATATTGACATTCACCGCTGCACACAGGCACACCAGCGGCTTTCCGCTCAGGCTCATGCCTGCCCAGTAGAGAAGGCCCAATCGGTCCCCGGCAGAAATAGCTGAGCCTGATTGGGTCTTCCCTACTTCACAGATGTGAGCCTGAGCCTGAGCGGAAAGCCGCTGGTGCGATGTCAAGCTTACTTTCGGGGGACGCCAGCGCTGGATCCTCTCTGCTGAGAAGAATGGGTAAGCCTCTTTAGGATTCAGAGGCTTCCCCCTCCTAAGGTAAGTATTCCCTGGGGAACTTTTTTCCTCTTCAGGATCAAAAAGCACCATGGTGAATTAGTGTTTATATAAGAGCTGGATAAAATTAAGCCAGCACGTGACAGAAGCTGCAATAACAAAGAATTGATTTAAGGAAAACAAGCAGAGCACTTTCTTCACTCAAAGTATCTTTGGTATTCAGTCATTTTTTAACTAAGTGACGTACAAGCCGATCAGTCCATTATCTTGTGGGGAACATCTGTTGTAACGGATCGTTTCTCTGATCTGTCCTCTACCTTCATGTTTATGTTAGTTCCCTCCATCTCGTGCCTGTAAACTGTAGTAAATCTAAATTAGGCTGCTCTTCCTGACACACACAGGCTATGAAACAGTCATCTAAGCTCATTCGTCGGTTCCTCCTCCATTGTATACTGTTTGGATACTGGCATGTCTGCTATTTTATCCGTGCAGTATACAACAAAGGAGGAATGGTCGGACGAGCTAAGGTGTCTGTCATGAGTGCCAGGGGCAGCCACATTTACAGTGCCACGAGGCAATGGAGGGAGCCAACATAAAAACATTGTAGGAGTACAGATTTGAGAAACAAAACCGTAACATCCGATGTTCCTCACAAGATAATGGACTAATTCACCATCGTGCCCCTTTAAGTTTTTTTCCTAAAGCAAAAATTGTCTATACAGTCATAACCTGAGACCGATTTCATACTGCATATTGGTGGTGCCGCAGCCTCACCGCACCTCCAGAAACAGTCCTTGAGGGAATACTGTGTTACTATGCGGCAGGGGCGTCGCTAGCCCTGTTTTAGGGGGGCATGTGCCCCCAATCTTTCCTGGGGTGCCACGGATCTCCGCCCGGCCGCCCCCTCTGTCAAGACTCAGCGGCTCCCTCTAGCCGCCGCGTCACTGACAGTCTCAGACCTCAGGATCAGGCGGCGAGCCGGCGAGCCGGCGAGCAATCGTGCGGGCGCTAGGACCCAGCGCCCGCACTGATATGCGGAAGTGACATCACTTCCGCATATCGAGCGGGTGCGTCCAGCGCCCGCTCGTACATCTGGTCGGGTCGCCGCTGATCCTGAGGTCTGCTGAGAGGTAGGGGGGGAGCGGCGGCGGCTAGAGGGGGGGCCTCCCTGTCACTCACTCCCTAAAGGGGCTCCCTGGCACGCACTCACTCCCTAAAGGGGCTCCCTGTCACTCACTCACTGCCTAAAGGGGCTCCCTGTCACTCACTCACTGCCTAAAGGGGCTCCCTGTCACTCACTCACTGCCTAAAGGGGCTCCCTGTCACTCACTCACTGCCTAAAGGGGCTCCCTGTCACTCACTCACTCCCTAAAGGGGCTCCCTGTCACTCACTCACTCCCTAAAGGGGCTCCCTGTCACTCACTCACTCCCTAAAGGGGCTACCTGTCACTCACTAACTCCCTAAAGGGGCTCCCTGTCACTCACTCACTCCCTAAAGGGGCTCCCCTGGCACTCACTCACTCCCTAAAGGGGCTCCCTGGCACTCACTCACTCCCTAAAGGGGCTCCCTGGCACGCACTCACTCCCTAAAGGGGCTCCCTGGCACTCACTCACTCCCTAAAGGGGCTCCCTGTCACTCACTCACTCCCTAAAGGGGCTCCCTGGCACGCACCCACTCCCTAAAGGGGCTCCCTGGCACGCACTCACTCCCTAAAGGGGCTCCCTGTCACTCACTCCCTAAAGGGGCTCCCTGTCACTCACTCACTCCCTAAAGGGGCTCCCTGTCACTCACTCACTCCCTAAAGGGGCTCCCTGGCACGCACCCACTCCCTAAAGGGGCTCCCTGGCACGCACCCACTCCCTAAAGGGGCTCCCTGGCACGCACTCACTCCCTAAAGGGGCTCCCTGTCACTCACTCACTCCCTAAAGGGGCTCCCTGGCACGCACCCACTCCCTAAAGGGGCTCCCTGGCACGCACCCACTCCCTAAAGGGGCTCCCTGGCACGCACTCACTCCCTAAAGGGGCTCCCTGTCACTCACTCACTCACTCCCTAAAGGGGCTCCCTGTCACTCACTCCCTAAAGGGGCTCCCTGTCACTCACTCCCTAAAGGGGCTCCCTGTCACTCACTCACTCCCTAAAGGGGCTCCCTGGCACGCACTCACTCCCTAAAGGGGCTCCCTGGCACGCACTCACTCACTAAAGGGCCTCCCTGGCACTCACTCACTTCCTAAAGGGGCTCCCTGGCACTCACTCACTCCCTAAAGGGCCTCCCTGTCACTCACTCACTCCCTAAAGGGCCTCCCTGTCACTCACTCACTCCCTAAAGGGGCTCCCTGTCACTCACTCACTCCCTAAAGGGGCTCCCTGTCACTCACTCACTCCCTAAAGGGGCTCCCTGTCACTCACTCACTCCCTAAAGGGGCTCCCTGTCACTCACTCACTCCCTAAAGGGGCTCCCTGTCACTCACTCACTGCCTAAAGGGGCTTCCTGTCACTCACTCACTGCCTAAAGGGGCTCCCTGGCACTCACTCACTGCCTAAAGGGGCTTCCTGTCACTCACTCACTGCCTAAAGGGGCTCCCTGGCACTCACTCACTACCTAAAGGTGCTCCCTGTCACTCACTATCGGGGTCCCTGTCACTCACTACCTAACTGGAGGCGCCTGTCACTCACTAGCTAACCTGGGGGTCCCTGTCACTCACTACCTAACTTGGGGGGCTACCATATTAAGGGGGCATTCTGCCTATTTATGTGAAATGCTGTCTATTTATGTGCCTCATGACTGCTGAATGTGTCTTGTTGGGAGCCTTATGATTTGTTGGGGGCCTCATGATTGCTGAATTTGTCTTGTTGGGGGCCTCATGATTTGTTGGGGGCCTCATGATTGCTGAATTTGTCTTGTTGGGGGCCTCATGATTGCTGAATTTGTCTTGTTGGGGGCCTCATGATTTGTTGGAGGCCTCATGATTGCTGAATTTGTCTTGTTGGGGGCCTCCTGATTTGTTGGGGGCCTCATGATTGCTGAATATGTCTTGTTGGGGATCACATGATTGCTAACTGCGAGACTATGGGAAAAGCTGAATCCTTATCATATGAGACAATAGCATTAAACCTACTTTTTTAGCGTTTTAAAACAGAAAATAAAACTGGGAGGTTCTAAAAAATTGAATACATTTTTCAGGAGTAGGATGGATGAAATTGTTTATCTTCACAGTTTATTTTCAACTTGGATTTTCCATAATGTTCATGTATGAGTTAAAACGTTTGTACAGTATTTAGTTTAAATTGCTGTTGCCACTTTGCGATAGATACCGGTAAGTGACTTTTGGGTTGCAGTTTGGGCGCTCGGCCTCCAAAAGGTTCGCCACCACTGTCCTAATCTGATGTCCCACCATTGCTAGGTTCATGTAAATTTGTCTCCACCCGTTACCACACCTATATTCTGGTCCATGGCCCACCCATTTTTTGGTGCGGCGCGATAAGCACGCCGCACAACGTGATCGTCATATTTTTGGCACGCTAGCTGCAGTGTGCTGAATTCTGCTGCCTACAGTATGTACAGTATACGCTGTTCTCTAGTGCTTGCACTGTGTGCTGATTTACCTCCAGTGTGTACAGTGTAAGGTGTTACTCTGTGCCTTGATTGATTGTAAACCAGCTGAATTGTATGCTGATCCCTGCTACTTTCAGTATGTACAGTATTAGCTGTAAAGCCTGGTACACACATACAATTTTGATTAGCCAATTTTAGCTCTGTTCATAAAATTCATTGTCTGTTGGCCCACTTACTGCACGGGGGTGGGAAATTGGGGGTCAGTGATTGACCAATCAAAATTGTATGTGCGTATACATCTTTGATCTATGCCTATACTGATTGTAAATGATCGAAATAAAGGACAGGGGGCTCCGTCCAATATTTCGATGGGCAGGCCCGTTATCCGTAGCTTACACCGCTGCTAAGTTCATGTACATTTGGCCCCACCCATGGCCACGCCCACTCACCGCATGGCCACGCCCATTTTTTTGCCTCCCCGCCTGGTGCCCACAGGTGCCACTGATCTCCAAGGACCCTAGAAACGCCCCTGCTATGCGGTATTCCCGGTGTGGCATCCGGCCAAGCAAGAAGTGATGCTCACTTCCTGCCAGCCAAGCGATCACGTGAGTGAGAGAGTATTGCAAAAAATACGATTCTGTGCATGCACGAAGCATAAAACCTGTGTCGAGTGTTTACACTTACTGGCATCACCGTAGACTTACACGACTTCCAGTCTGCTGCACGTCGATGCAGATACGCGCTAACGTAGTCTTGGAAGCATGTCAGATTGAGGACTTCCGGTGCAACGCGACGCAGGTTATGCAATTTCCCCCATAGATTTTCATTGGAGAGCGGTAGATGTGCATCAGTTTGACACACGGCCCCGCCCCAGTGGGAAAGGGCTGTGAGTGTTATTTGCCATTAAGTATTGCACTTACCTATTAATTCACCAGTTAGGTAACATGACATTTTACTGAACATATCCTTGCACAGTTCATTGATATCTGCTTCCGGTGGCTCAACTGCTTCTTCTGCTGTTTCAACTGTAGAATCATCTGCAGTAAATACAGAAACCAGTTTTAATCAAGCTTTAGGTAGGGTTAGTGATTAGTGAAGCTTCAAATTGTTCATTCACATTCTATTGTTGATGTAGTCTAAAAGGTACATTTACACACACAAAGAATGTCGCCCTCAGGGAACAGGACTCGATCCCTAGGGAGATGGTTTGGGACCAAGTGCTGGGGGGGGGGGGGGGGGGGTGAGGGAGGAACAGCAGCACAGAACAGCTTCCAGCAAGTTGGGTAAGGCAGAGAACAATGGCCTTGGACAAGCTATCATGACAGGTCTCTCGCCGATGCATTGGGGAGACTATACACATGCTAGACTCTAGGCAGACGTGGCCTCGCCATCTGCCTCAGCTGAGAACCCTCTAGAGTTTGTATGCCACAGCATGCCAAATGGTTCAGGCTCATTTCCACCTAACGCAAGCACCGCTTAACTTGCTAGTGGAATTCTGACTACGGTCTGTAATAGACAAGCCATCCTGAACAGGAGGAGGACGTCCTCATCATGAAGCCTGGTCCTCAGCAAAAGAGGAAAAAAGCCTGCAGACCCCCCCCCCCCCTCCCTTATGTAGAACATAAGTGAATGTGCAGACCTGGCCTGGATAGAAAAACAAACAAACAAAAAATCACGGCCTCGTCCCCATATGTGTAACGCTAAGCATGTTTTCACCAACACTCAGTGATGCGATTTGCAAGGACATCAGAAGTGCACAGACTGCACTGTGAGGTTTCCATCCATAATTGCATGCATTGTTTGTGCGATTCCATTCACTACAATGAATGGGGTCTCAGTCGCATCACAGAGAATCAAGCAGCAATGCAAGTGCCATGTGCTGTGCTTGCGTCGCAGGCAATGTTAAAGCGGGGATGAGGCCTGGAGGCCTTCAGGAAAGAATTATAAAATGATACTTGAGCATCCAGTCTCACAGTCCCCAGCGCCAACCACCACTCACAGTCCCCAGCGCCAACCACCACTCACAGTGTCTGTTAAAGAGAACCTGTACTGAAAATAAAAAGTCAAAATAACCATACATAGGTCATACTTACCTCCTGTGTAGTCTACTCCTCAATCTCGGTCTCCTCTCCTGTGTCCCATTTGTCCACTGTGATCAATGAAATTCTCCGTCCTCCATTTTGAAAATGGCCATTACCCCGTAACAGCTTCCTGGTCAGTACACTGTTAAACTGTAATATCAGGCACTTGAGCCATAGGGAAACGTGAACATTACCTTGCACATTCAGTTGTAACGGACAGCTGCTGATATATAACTGACAGCAACTGGTATATTTCAGTTCTGACAAAATATTGTCAGAACTGGAAGGGATCCCTGTAAGGAGAAAATGTTGAGCTTCTGAGCGGAACTGATGGCGAGTTAAGTATGTAATGTTCATTTGCAGCTACGTCATGTGTTTATATTAAATAATTTTACTTGGTTCAGGTTCCCTTTAAAGCAGACCTGAACTCAGAACTTCCTCTCTGCTCTAAACGATATGCAACAGTATAATAACCTTTAAAGAAAAGCCATGTCTTTGTGGATTTATTGCAGGATTTGTATCAGCTGTAGCAGTGTGTCTAGTTCCTGCTTTTGTGGAAGCAGACATAGGGTTAGCATCCTGTGTTTACAAATTAGAAGCTCTGCCATAGCAGAGGAAATTCCTGAGCTGACACAGCTGAAGAGATCAAATTACAGTGGTGATTAGTTGGGAGGAGGGGGGGGGGGGCAGGCTAAACTCTCTAAATACATACAGGGTGCATTTCTGTATCTTTTCCTTCTGTCCAGTGCAAGAGTTCAGGTCCATTTTATACACATCCGCTCAATAAGGATAGGATAGAAATGACTGCTTCTGATTACTCAGCATTATTATTGCCACCTAATGCAGAATATTTAACACCTAACAGTAGCTAAATGCAAGTTCACCTAACACAATAATCACCTTGAGATGCAGGAGGCTGGGGTGCAGGTGCAGCATCCTCATTTGAAAGGACTTTTGCTGAACCTTCTGGTTCTGCCATACCGCAGATTGTCTTGTGGTCACTTCAGCTCACTGTGCAATGTTATGCCTGGCTCTTCTACTGAGCACATATGCTATTGCTCCGTTGTTATTGCCTGATGAAGCGGGATCAAACCTGTGAAACGCGTTTCATATTTGGAGTTCAAAAATAAAATATATTGACTGTTTTTACTACAGTCGTTGTGTGTCTACTTGGAGGAGGTAAGTCCACCACTACCTCCTCTATTTACCAAGAATTTGTTTTTTAAGCTCATTTAGCTTCCTTTTATCCTCTTGGCGCCTCTGTTCTCCTGCATAATATTGAGTCCACCCTGGGTGGAGGGTTGAACCCCCTTTTTCTCATCTACAGAGAGCGACTTCTTATTCCTGAGTGGGGTCAGGAAAATCTCCCCACCTGCCTTTACAGTGATTGCCTAATGGTAACCCTGGTTTGTGAGTATTAATATTTACTCTATCTAGTAACCATTTGCCAGTACATAATACACTATTGGGGCTCTTGGTGTTCCTTGTTTTTATCTAGTAGCTAAATGCAAGTTTACCTAACACAATAATCACCTTGAGATGCTGGAGGCTGGGGTGCAGGTGGAGCATCCTCATTTGAAAGGACTTTTTCTGAACCTTCTGGTTCTGCCATACTGCAGATTGTCTTGTGGTCACTTCAGCTCGCTGTGCAATGTTATTAAATGGAAAACAATATCTGTTAGTTATGATAAAACAATGGCTTACACATGCACAGTATAAATAGCATTTTTAATGAGGGCCCTTTTACACTTGCATTGAAAGTGTGAGTAGCGTTACCTTGTTCTACCACAGGGTGATGCAACGGTAATGCATGTTAATGGGACCATTCACACGTACTGCATTGCATAGAAAGTATCCAATCCGCCACAATCCTGACCCACAGCACGTTTGCAAGCACCACGCTTAACACACACGGTGCTTGGGGTAATGGAAGTGTATGGGCGACGCATGTAGTGTAAATGACAGAGCATGGTGCATCGCGCATGCAGGGACCAAGGTGAATCCCAGTGACGTACTTCCTGCCCAGCAGGAACTGCGTCACTGAGTGGGGGGCGGGGCTATGTATATAACCATTGGCACACTCTGCTGCAGGATCATAGGATTGTAGCTTGTTGCAGTGGTATGTGGCAGGAACATCACACCGAAACAACCTAGTGGAAAACCGTCCTAAATGATTATACCTTTAGCAGATGTGAAACACGAAAAGAGGTCCACTATATATGACAAATCACAAGAGCAGATTTGCTCCTATTCTTCATCTACTCAAATGGTTCAAACTCTAATAACTGGTTGGGAGCCAGACTTGGCCAAGCCGTGTGGAAGCAGCTCACTGTAGCAGCACGATGATGTGCTTCTGTAAAGATGTTTCAGCCTCATACACACAAGAAAAAAAAAAAAAAGACCCTGCTAAAAACAAACGATGAATGACTCAATGTTCAGATCTTATTTAAAGATCAGAAGCACCAATGACTTCTTTACGTAAATGGCAAACGAACAATCCACAATGCTCCTCCGGCATTTTGACGACTGACATGGTGGATCGCTTCAGCACACTATGAAGGATTTTTAAGTGATGTGTCCATGAAATCTATGGCACTTTCCCCAACATCCTGCATGGTTGAACGATCATTTGGCATTTCGGTTGCAGTCTTCTGCCATTGTTAACATAAAATCACTCAATATCTTTTGGAATTGAATGGATTTTCTTATGTAGCTGGCTACATTATCACATTTATTTAGCAGGTGCCCCAACACCAGATAGCACAGCAACAGACTCCTATCACTGAAGGCTGCAGACTGTGTTCAGCCCCATCCCAGCCTGAATATGGGCAGTGTGGTTGCATAGTGGTAAGCACTCTTGCCTTGCAGTGCTGGGTCCCCAACCAGCTAACTATTTGCACAGAGTTTGTATGTTCTCCCCATGTCTGTGTGGGTTTCCTCCCACATCCCCAAAACATACAGATAAGTTAATTGGCTTCCCCTAAATTGGCCCAAGACTAGGACACTTACACCACTTGATACATACATAGACATACGACTATGGTAGGGATTAGATTGTGAGCTCCTCTGAGGAACATCCTAGAGCAGGGGTCAGGAACCTTTTTGGCTGAGAGAGCCATACACGCCACATACTTTAAAAATTAATTCTGTGAGAGCCATACAAGGTTTCAAACTGGGACAGTGCGCATGTGCAGCAGAGGGCTCACATCCCTGTTGCCATGGTGATGTGTACACAGTTGATCCGCCGGGCAACGGAAGTTTCAGACACGTCTTCAGCTTCTCTTGGGTTTCAGCAACATCAGAAACTAATGGTCCCCCGCAGGCATCCTGTGCCCGTGCAGCCACTCACCGATGCTCCGGCCCTGCCTCCGGTTCACTTCGTGAATTTCAGACTTTAAAGTCAGAAAACCACTGCGCCTGTGTTGCCATGTCCTCGCTTCCCCTGATGTCACCAGGAGCGCACGGCGCAGACACAGACCATACTGGGCCTGCGCAGTACACTCCTGGTGCCATCAGCGGGAGTAAGGACACGGCAACGCAGGCGCAGTGGTTTTTAGACTTTAAAGTCTGAAATTCCAGAAGTGAACCAGAGGCGGGCCGGAGCATCGGTGAGTGGCTGCGCGGGCACAGGATGTCTGCGGGGGACCATTAGAAGCCCCAGGTAACTTCAACTCATTTTCCCCTGACCCCCCTACAGTGTCCCTTTAAGGACAAGACAATATACTCTGTACAGCACGGCAGAAGATGTCAGCGCTATATAAATACTGAATAACAATAATATAGTGATGCAAGGCAAGCAGTAGCAGGCCTGCCCCAAACACTGTCAGCTCATCCACTGCATGACATGCAACCACATTTAAAGGTAACCTAAACAGAGGGATATGGCTGTTTCCTTTTAAACAATACCAGTTGCCTGGCAGTCCTGCTGATCTATTCAACTGCAGTGTGGTTGAATCACACACCTGAAACAAGCATGCAGCTAATGCAGTCTGACTTCAGTCAGAGCACCTGATCTGCATGCTTGTTCAGGGGCTGTGGCTGAAAGTATGAGACACAGGATCAGCAGGAGAGTCAGGCAACTGGTATTATTTTAAATGTAAAAATCCATAGCCTTCTCAGTTTAGGTTCCCTTTAAAACAAGATTTAGAGTTATACGAGAAGCTTTATTTCAAGCGAAAAAAGGAAACATTTCAATACTCTTCTTACTTATCAGCAATACGTTTATGCCTGGTACACACCATGCAATTTTCACTTCAGATCAAGAAATTATCAGATCGAGCAAAAGATTTAATTGAAATACACAGCCTGCTGACTGGCAGTGATTGACCCCAGCTTAAAATTACTTGCTCACTTTCTTGATCGGAAGCAGGACATGCTGGAAAACAGTGATCAAATACTGGCTCACTGTTGCATATGCATGTCCTATAGATTCATTTTCAATTGATATACTATTGGAAATATGAACAGAAATCTGACCAGAATGTGAAATAAATAGTATACATGTGTATGCTAGCTTCTATAGCCAATTGATGGCAGATTTCATTTCAATATCGAACTGATCACACGCTTGAATAGGATCTGTAGTAAAATTGCATGGTGTGTACCACCTTAGATCTGTGCCAGTCCAGATCCCTTCACCTGCAGCCTTCCAGTTAAACCTCTCACATGCCCATACACATTAATGCATCAGAAGTCTGAAAGCTTTCTCACCTGCAGCCGCCCTACTTCCGTATTTACATGCCCAAAGCAGAACCACGTGCCCCCCAGTTATCATGTGACACACCGGGCCGCTGTAATGCGCTGCCCAATGCCCTACGCATGCGCAGTCTGATTTTCCTTGTCCCCTTGCAATGCACAGGCTGACAAATCCTTTTGGAGAGGCTGTCACTAGCAGTTTGCGAGTGTCTGCAGTAGGGGGACATTTTGTGTGAGACCGTCTAATAGAGAATAAGAAGTGTCGGTCTCCAAAAACATGGCGGGTTCAATGACTCTGGCCGGGACACTTTGCACTGAGCCTGGCAAGTGAATGGCCGTTACTGGGAGACATGTTTGTCGTACAGCTGAGGCGCAGGGTGCAGTGACTGCTGTCCTGGCCATGGTCACTGGCGGTCAGTGAGCCTCTGATGTCAGCTCTCAGGGTGACATCTCTGTCATGACGTCATTTCCTGCCTTGTAGCAGGCAGGCTGGAGGTGAGGCATGTGCACTATTTATGGGTACAGTAGAAGGGCTGGAGGTATGTCTGGCTAAGCAACTTACTGTATGTCTGACCTCCTTATAGGTGAGTGTCTGGGTTGCAGCTGACATCGTTCTGTTGCTAAAACTTTTTACATTGTAAAGTCAGTAAGGCTACTTTATTATACTGTATGTATATTTGTCTGCTGCAATGCTGTATGGGATCAATAGCTTCAGCTTTTTCAGAAATCAATAATCATATGCTGACTCTGATCACTTGATACATAGTCAATAAATGATGTTGTTGCCACTAGTTTATATATTAGTACTTTTAATTTACATACTGGAATACATTGCATTACAATAAAACCTTGGATTGCAAGTAACTTTGCTTAACAAGTAACTTTGCTTAGCAAGACAAGCAAAATGTTCAAAGAAATTTTGACATATTTTGATATTCAAGTGCAAAACTTATACACCTGTCACATCATCACAACTGAGCCCATGGTTCTTCCCCCTTTGAGGCTACAGGATTGTACCCTGAACAGACCTAAAAAATGGAATATGGAACTTACCTGTGGTTTCCTCCACCCCAAGGGGTCCCCCAGCTTCCTCTGGGTCCCCTCCGATCTTCTGCTAGTGGTGCATCAGCTGTGCGACATGGACAGGAGAAGATTTTGTTTTCTTTTGATAGAACAATCAATTATTTTTAACCGACTAAAGACCAAAATTGCTGATTAATTTTTAGTTCTTAAAGTGAACCCGAGGTAAGAGTGATATGGAGGCTGCCATACCAGTTGCATGGCAGCCCTGCTGATCCTTTGCTTCTAATGCTTTCAAGCCATAGACCCTGAACAAGCGTATGCAGATCAGGTGTATCTGACAATATAGTCAGATCTGACAAGATTAGCTGCATGCTTGTTTCTGGTGTAATTCAAACACTTCTTCAGCCTAATAGATCAGTAGGGTTGCCAGGCAACTAGTATTTTTTAAAAGGAAATAGTAGTATATTATATAGAGTATGGCAGCCTCAATCTCGCTCTCACCTTGGGTTCACTTTAATATCGATCGTGATATCAATCACAAATGTCTAAATCCTCTTCTATTTGCGATCAACCATACATTTTGTCTGATCGAACGTCTAATGCCTGGTACACACCATGCAATTTCCTGTCAAACCGGGGGGATCTAATTGATAATCTCCAACAAGTCCAATCCGGTTTCCAATCGATTTTGTGCAAAAGTGATTGGAAAACTGATCAGAAACCTGATTGGATCAGGCATGACATGCACCAGGCATAACTGGGCAAAATCTATTAAAAATCTGTCTAACCACAGAGTTGCACTGTGCATTGCAGTGCAATGCTATGGGCTGCTGATCGGTAAATGTTTCCACCCGGTGCGATCTTGACTGAAAGTCGATCGGACAATCTATTGATTGGGTCGCCTGTGACATGGCTTTCTAGCAGATTCAATCAGAGCGATTGAATTTTGATGCATATGGTTGGGTAATTAGATAAGTGTACAGGCACCTTAAAGAGGAACTTCAGCCTAAACAAATATACTGTTATTAAGTTACATTAGTTATGTTAATTAAAATAGATAGGTAATCTCTTACCCACGCTGTTTTAAAAGAACAGGCAAATGTTTGATTTCATGGTGGCAGCCATCTTTTTAGTTGAAAGGAGGTGACAGGGAGCATGAGACACAGTTCAAACTGTCCTGTGTGCTGATCACCCTTCCCAGTTGCTAGGCAACGTGAATAACAACATAGGAAATCCCATCATACTTTGCACAGCATCAGGAAAAAAAAGCCCGGGCAGTTTTCTTTGATGGGTGGAGCTTAGCTTAAAATGCAGCTAAAAATGATGCTTTGGTAAGAAAAACAAAGTTCTGATGCTGTGAAACTGTTAAAGAGGAACTGTAACGTGAAAACGTCCCCTGGGGGGTACTCACCTCAGGTGGGGGAAGCCTCAGGATCCTAATGAGGCTTCCCACGCCGTCCTACGTCCCTCGGGGGTCTCGCTGCAGCCCTCCGGACAGCCGTGACGTCATTATTTACCTTCCCGGCTCCAGCGCAGGCACTCTGATGGCTGTCGGCTCCGAAGTAGGCGGAAATACCCGATCGCCGTCGGGTCCGCTCTACGGTGCAGGCGCAAGTCTCCGGCGCCTGCGCAGTAGAGCGGACCCGACGGAGATCGGGTATTTCCGTCTACTTCGGAGCCGAAAGCAGCCACAGCGCTCCCGCTGGAGCCTGCAAAGGTAAATATTGAAATTACAGTCGGGTCTGTTGCCGGCTGTTCGGAGGGCTGCAGCGAGACCCCCGTGGGACAGAGGACGGCGTGGGAAGCCTCATTAGGATCTGGAGGCTTCCCCCACCCGAGGTGAGTACCCCCCAGGGGCGTTTTTTAATGTTACAGAGTCTCTTTAAAGAAACGCCAAGCCTTCTCAGTTCTGCTGAGTAGATTTTTAGTCCGGAGGTTCACTTTAAAGCCGGATTTTCAGCCATAAAACCAAATTCCATTTACCAACTGCTCTGTGTTTATTTTGTAGTCTACATGTAGTCTGCATTGCAAGCATTCCTATATAATCATAAGTGTTTCTGCTGTAATGAATCTTATCTCAGTCAGCCAGACTCTTTTTTCTGGTACATTGTCTAGGAGAGGGAAGCTTGTTATCTCCTTCCACATTCCTGCTCCTCACTGATTGGCTGAGGGCAGCTCAGTGGGACAGGCTGAGGCAGAGAAGGGAAATATAACTCACTCTTCTGCAGAAGCTGCTGAAATATGATCTATGCTGTGCTCACATATATTTGCAAAGCAAGCTCGATATGACAGTGCAGTTTCTAGGAATCAAGATCAGCAGCACCACTCTTGAAGAAATAGCTCCTTATTCAGACACGTAATTAAAATCACATGCCCAAAAAATGGACTTAGACACAGTTTCTAGGAGAAGAAAAGAGTAAAGGCCCTTTCAGCAAGTCCCACATTTTTTTCCACGTTTGCGATCGCAATTTTGCTATGCAATGCACTCCATACCAAAATCGCAGTCAAAATCGATCCAAGGTGCGATCGCGCTTTGGTAAAAATCAAATTGCGGTAGTGGAAAATACCTACCGCGATTCCTATGTTATTTAACAAACACATTTAAAAATCGCTAGCGATTTGCGATTCAGCATCGCTAACGCTCACAGTGGAAAAGGGCCCTAAGGGAGGAAATTACATCAGGATTGGCTTCAGTTGGCAGTAAAGATGGAATATGCCTGGAAACAGTTTTCTCTTTATATACTATATAAAATTCACTGAAATCAAAAAGTGAACAGTACAGTACATATGTTATGTAAGTAGACCAAGTATTTATATAAGTGTTGTTGTTTTTTTCCCTGGGATAGTATGGCTGACCCTGCTGCTTTAAGAATGAGTAGCCTGTATGATATTGGCATGTGTCCTTTTACTGTCCAAATAAGTGCTTGCTTCCTTATAAGAGCAGCTCCGAATAATGATAGTATTTACTTACAAAGGTAGTAAGTAATACCGGTATTGCAAAGGGGGAGGAATCCCATTCCCCAAGTTCCTCTTCCCTTCTATTGTTATTTTTAAATAATCCCCATTGCTTGCTGACCACAGGTCACTGGCTCAGGCAAATGTGCATCACTGCCTCTCTCAGTGACCTTTGTAACAGCGGCAAATCTTCAGCTGTAGTTGCTGCTCTTGGTGAGTTTGCTGGCATTTATGTTACGCAGATAGTAACTTGCAGCTACATTGACATGTATTGCAGCCGTTACACATTTTTGTGCATCATGACCATTTGAGCGAGATACTTGAGATCAGTGTCATAGCCTGTTTGCATATTGATCCATATAGTGACACGTTCGTCTCTCTTTTAAATGATAATGTACGTACAGACATGAGAGACCAAAGATGACCACAAGTAGCCGATTTGGGACACAGAAGTTTGATATCTGTACGTGGAATTAGGGATCCAGAGGACAAATTGCTTACTGGGTTGAATGACTGAGACTTGCTTATCAATGTAGGAAGTGGACTCATGAGTGGAGATGTTATGTTTAGTTTGATTTGTTGTTTCCCCCCTTGTTCTAGAGCAGAGGTGTCAAACTTAATCACACAAGGGGCCAAAATATCTAAAATATCATTCTCCCCCTTAGTGCAGTAGAGTAGTTTGATATTAACCTACTCTGGTGCTACTTCTGGACTGGTCTATAGCACATGCAGCTGCTGGGAAGAACAGAAAAGACAAATGACACAGCTCTACTGCACTACTCTGCAGGGTAGGGTAAGGGTGTGTGTGTGTGTGTGTGTGTGTGTGTGTGTGTGTGTGTGTGTGTGTGTGTGTGTGTGTGTGTTTTTATCAGCCACACAGGGTGGTTTGGATCCAAATAGGGGGCCCCATGATAATTTTTTTGGGGGTCCCATCCAAGGAAAAAAAAGGCAGTGCACTGTTGTTCTTTTACTGCTTACAGTGATGCACAATTGAAGTTCTCGAGGCCAGATAAAGTGGTAAGGATGGTCTTGAGTTTGACACCTGTGTTCTAGAGCAGTGTTTCTCAACATTTTATTAGTATGTACCCCTTTTAAAACCCTGTACTCGCCAAGTACCCCCTAGCATAGTAAACATTATTGCAAGTACCCCTTGACAAATGTATGTATGTATCATATTACATGATAATTGGTTCTAAACAATTTCCAAGCATTTACTATTGCTTTTATTTAGCTAAATTACTAATTTGGTGTTGTTTAAATGGGATTTATCATTTTCTAAAACTCTAAATTTGTTATTCTTGGTTAAGTATAGCAAGTCTGAGTACCCCCTGGAACCATCAGAAGTACCCCCTGGGGTACGCGTACCGCACGTTGAGAACCTAGGTTCTAGAGCATGCTCGCATATAGGGCTTGATTCACTAAACCGTGATATGACAAACAGCACTCCTTATCAAAGATATCACAACTTATCAAAGATATCACACCTTATCAAAGTTAACATGCCTTATCAAAGTAGCATAGCGAGCGCTACAAACTTATGCCTGCTAATTGGCAATGGCACTTGTCCTGCCCTGAGCCCCTGTGGGTTCGTAGTGCTCGCTATGCTACTCTGATAAGGCTTGTTAACTTTGATAACGTGTGCGGTTTGTCATATCACGGTTTAGTAAATCAACCCCACAGGGGGAAATGTCACTTGGTGTGTGGCCAACATCATTTAAAAGACTTGTTTCTTCTGCTGAGTAAAGGTCATTTGCGCGACATTGCTCATTTGTGTGCGCTGACTTATATCTAGCCTGTGTATAGAGCTATATAGTCTGCTTTATTTCACATCCTAATTTACAGATGCCCCTCTAACTTACTTATGTAACCTTGTTTGTTTATTGTTCAGCCTGCCCTCCCTGTGCGACTCCTGCACTTCCTGTAGAGGAGGGCTGCACCTTTTTCCAAAGATGACGTCTGAAGCTGCTATTGCTCCATCCAAAGGCAAACTATCCAACACAGGATATCGGGACTACTACTGGCTGCGTTCCTTTGTGGCAGGAGGTGAAGTTCTATTCAATGACATGTTTCTAAAGTCTGGTTTCCGATCAATAAAATGATCCGATCTGGGAAAAAATATACAGCCTACTGATTGCCAGCGACCGATCCCAAGCTCAAGATCAAATCTGTTTCTCGATTGGAAGCAGACATGCTGCAAAATATTGATGGAAATGTTGGCTGTTGTTCCATGTGTTGGCCCTCAGTGGCAAGGCGTTTTTGTCTGTGTAGAAGCAGATTAGCGGATGACAAATCACTTTTAGGGCTCTTTTCCACTATGAAATGCGATCGCGATTACAATCGCGTTTCAATTTCCACATTGCGATTGCGATTGAGCCACTATACTCAGTATAGTAAAGCTCAATCACATCCAAAACGCGGCAGGATGACGATCGCGTTTTGACTAAAATCGCATCGCAATCGGATCGCACTAATGGAAATTGCTGCTGCAGTTTCCATTAGTTTAATGTACCTTGCGATTTGCGATCAGAATCAAATCGCAAATCGCAGGGTAGTGGAAAAAGGCCCCTCTGATCGCAAATCGCAAGATACATTAAACTAATGGAAACTGCAGCAGCAATTTCCATTACTGCGATCCGATTGCGATGCGATTTTAGTCAAAACGCGATTGTCATCCTGCCGCGTTTTGGATGCGATTGAGCTTTACTATACTGAGTATACCTTGCGATTTGCGATCAGAAGCAAATCGCAGGCTAGTGGAAAAAGGCCCTTAGGGCTTTTTTCCACTATGACATGCGATCGCAATTTCCACCATGCGATGGAAAAAAGGCCCTTAGAGTACTTGATTAGAAGCTCACACATTAGCCACACCCTTCACTGGCAGAATATTCATTGCATGTGGACTCACTGACATAATCCAGGAGTGATTGCAGGGAAATCATAACCAATCATTGCAGTGACAAATCGCACGTGCAGATTCAGAATTAGGCTTGATGCTGCATGTGGCACAGTCTTACAGAGAGATGTGGCTGCCATAAGCACTAACGCCTCATGCACATGCTAGACTGTTCTCAGCCAAAGCAGCTATCTCAGCCAAAAATGTAGTTTATGTACAGGTGTCTCCGAGGTCTGCCAATGTCACTAATGATGTAGCATGGCATCTCTATGTGATAAATGGCAGCTGAGTCCATTGTTCCTCTCTTTACCCCTCCCACTGGAAGCCCCTCTGTGTGGTGCACAGTTGTCATCCTGCCTTTCCTTCCCATACTAATCAATAGCAGAGCAAGGCATCTGTACAATGTTCAGCTCCTGAACAGTCACTCCAGGGATCGAGTCCTAACCCCTTCAGATGACAAGCATTGTGTCAGTGTGTACTCTCATGTGGTCATGTCTAGGAGAACTCATGGAGAAGCATGTGGTTTGTTTGATCAGCTGATGGACTTGCAAAGCTCTTATTTGCGGTGATCACATCCTGTTTTAGCGCATGATCACGACTAGCTAGGCTTGCATATCTATCACCTGACCAAACTAATCACAGTAGGACTATCCACATCAAGAGGTATATATTATAATGATAAATGTCTGTTCATAGCTTCTGTCCAGTAATAGCCAATTCATTTCCCTTTTAGCAGAAGGAGAAAAGTGAGTCAGCCGCCAAGTCCTATCTTTTTCAATACAAAATATGAGTTCTTAATGTTTTCTTTAACACCTGACACAGTTTTTGTGTTGAGCTACACATGGCTTCGCTATTCGTAATCGAAATTGCGATTACAGCTTGCTAGCCGCAGCAAGGGGGGGGGGGGGTGTTAACTTACACATGTCACCACCTATATCCAATGCGCTCTACGTCGCATTTACTCGCGTTCCACTTTACTCCCATGCTTCCTCTTTCGGGTTTAAAGGAGAAAGCATGGGAATGATGTAGAGTGCATCGACTATAGACAGCAGGGCTGTGGAGTCAGTACAAAAATCTTCCAACTCCGACTCCTCAGTTTCTGAAACCACAACTCCGACTCCGGGTGCCCAAAATTCCTCAGACTCCGACTCCTAGACTCCGACTCATTAGTCTATAACTTAACAGGGCTGTGGATTTTGTACAAAAATCATACGACTCCGACTCTCGACTCCGACTCCAACTTCGACTCCACAGCCCTGATAGACAGAGACATAGGTAAGTTAACTCCCCTTCCCCTGCGGCGTCCAGTAAGTTGTACTCGCAATTTCAATTAACTACACTACGCAGTTTTCTTTGTAGCCATGTTTGTATACTATCTTCGCTGCATTCATTGATTTCATACTGTCATTTAACATCAAGCTGCTTTATTTTCTATTAGGGGTTGCAAGCTGCTGTGCTAAAACCACCATTGCACCTTTGGATAGGATCAAAATTTTATTTCAAGCACAAAATGTCCACTACAGACATTTAGGTAAGAACGGCTTTGAATTTCCATAGGTGACCTTTACTCATAATATGCTTAGCAGAGGTTTTGTATGGAGTTGTTCTCCACTTCAGCCTTCCGAAAAGAACACAAAAGGGGCCCAAATCTACTACCTTGCCTAGGACCCCATTACATCCTAATCCATCTCTGACTGTCAGTGTCCCTATTGTCATGCCTTTGTGATTGTCAGTATTCTGTGTATTGCCAGTTTTCAATGTGCTGTCTTTGCCTGCTTTCTATTTTTGTGCCAACCTATACTGGGGGAGAATCATCTGCTGCTTGTACTGGGTATAATATTCAGGTCAGGCTGAAGGTGGTGAATTCCTGTGCACTGGGCCAGTGCTTGTTAGTGCTTGGTACCATTTAGGACTGCAGGTACTCTGTATGTCTTATGTAGAGTATCAATTGCCTTCTTAAACATAAGGTATTTAACTCAGTTTTGAAAGAAATCGGAAGTGTTTACTATACCTGGAGCTTCAGGGTAGTCGTTGTGGTCCTTCGTTGTCGATGCGCTCTGATCCGTGCAGCAGCTGTGCTCCTCTGAAAGCTGCATGCGTGGCCCCTGGACTGCGCACCTCCACGATCGCTCTCCCATTGCCAGGCGTGGCAATTTCGTAAAAATTACAATTGCGCATGCGCCAATCTCTCCCTACGATGGGAGTACGTTCAAACAGGTGCGCGGTCAACTGGCTGTGTTTCCAAGGGGTACAGCTGCTGTCGGGATCCGAGTGGAAAGTCAGCAGGGCCCAGAACGGCTACAGGAGGCTAGAAGAAGCCCTTGGTAAGTTAAACGATGGACATTTTTTTCACTCAAGTATTTAAGTGAGCAATTGGGTTTTCCCATGATGCATCATTCCTGCATATTCAAAACCTCTCTTTTTTTTTACCCCTGAAAGCCAGGCATGCATCCAGAACCGCTGGTGCATAGTAAGCCTATAGCTTATAAATGTATGCATATGCATATAGCCTGTTTATCACTTTCTGGTCCTCATTAGTGCATGGTAAGGACTGACATATGGCTATGTCCTATGTCTAGTGTATACTTCTACAGCACTACTCTGCCAGCTGCCCTTAGTAAGGGCCCTTTTCCACTAGACTGTTTTGCCGATCGCTAGTGCGATTTACATGTAAATCACGGTGCAATTTCTCCATTAGAGCATTTTGATTTCTCCCGACGGTGAACGTCACAATCGTGTCGACTGGAAAAAGAAGCTTTTGCAAACGCATTTGCGATTACGCTTGCAAGTGGAAAAGAAGCCTAAGTGTAACTGTACCTTCAGTGTAAAAATCTTAACTTATTACACCAATCTGCAGTTCTGGATTATAGATATCCTATAAACACGTCTCAGTGTTCTCCCCAGGCTCTTTTAGGCGGGTGCTCCACCCGGCTATTTTTGATGACCACCCGGCTGTTATCTGCTCACCTCCTCCTCTGCTGTAAGCAGAGAAGCGCCAGCCCTTCATTCTCTCACCTCTCTCCACCTGGCTATTTTTTCATACCACCTGGCTGGAAAAAAATTCTGGGGAGAACACTGCGTCTAATTCTTCAAGAGGGACACAACGGGGATAAGAGGCGCGCAGAGATGATAAATTACGAAAAGAATGGAGGTGGGTTAACTCAGTTATCACACAGTATTAGAAACAGGTAAAAATGTATTTGTGCTAAGGCTACATGTTTCGTGAGTTCTTACAGCTCACTTCATCAGGCCGGTTTCTGTGTCCAGGTTTGTATAAATCGCCAAGAATTGAGCACCTCCAATTATTTTTTGAAGTGTTTATCCTTTTACCTTCTAAGCCGTCTTCAAGAAGGGAGTAAGACCGCAACATACTCATACAACAACCTGTGCTGATTTTCAACTGTAAAAATGTCACAAAGGCCTACAATGAGCTATCTATCTCACACCACACTCACCTCTGCCTATATGTCATCATATGCTGATGAGTGAAGTACATTTAGAAATAGGATCTCCACTCCCACATGCAGGATTTCTCATATACCTCTCCTTCTCTGGAACTCTCTTCCTAAATCAGTTCAATATTTTTGTAATATACAAATGCAAACTAAAAACTCACCTTCTCAGGAAAGCATATAGAGTGATTTGGACCATTTAATGCCTGGTACGCACCATGCAATTTCTCATCAGATAGATGGGTCGAGAGATATAATTTTTTTCTGATGGATTTTCTGATCACTTCTATGAAAATCGATTAGAAAAACGTTGGGAAATCAGATCGGACCTGTCGGAAATTATCTATTCGACCCATCTATCTGACGGGAAATTGCATGGTGTGTAGCAGGCTTTAGAACCGCATAAAAAGTCCGGTGCCGTAGCTAGGGATGCTCTCACAAGTAAATCCGAGTGCCTAAGCACTCGAATTCGTGATTTAACCACTTCCCCCTAAGACGGTTTTTACTGTAATGGACGAGCGATTTTCACCTTTCAGTGCTCATCCCTTTCATTTGCCAATAGCTTAATCACTACTAATCACAATGAAATGATCTATATCTTGTTTTTTTTCACCACAAATTGGGCTTTTTGCGGTTGATATTTGTTTTCGGGAATCACTTTATTTTCTATACATTTTAAAGGGAAATACGAGGAAAAAATACACTATTTCTCTAATTTCATCCCCTATGGTTTTAATATAAACACTGCTACTGTACATAAAACCCACACATTTTATCTGCCCATTTGTCCTGGTTATCACAAGATTTTAATTATGTCTCTAGTGTAAAGTATGGTGACAATATATCGTTTGGAAGTAAGGTTTATTTTATTTAATTTTTTGGTGTTTTTTTTTTCTCTCAATTTTCAGGTGCACGGGGATGCACGCGCACAGCGGCAGCAGCACTGTCCTGGAGCCATTTAGAGGCTCTAGCAGGATGTTTTTATAAGTCAGCATGTCATTAAGTGGTTAAGTGAGCATTAATTACCGCAGATGTGGAGTGGGAACATAAGGGGTTATTTACCCATAAAGTTGCGTCCGCCCTGCGCTCCAAATTGGATGCTCACGCGTCCTATTGATCGCGTTGCAAGCCTCGCACATACACACTTCCTCCTTCAAGCCGGAAGGAGGAAGTGTCCGCAGTGAGGCTTGTAACACGATCAATAGGATGCGTGTGCATCCTATTTGGAGCGCATGGAGGACACAGCCTTATGGGTAAATAACCCCTTATGTCCCCACTCCACACCTGCTGTAATTGATGCTCATTCAAATCACAAATTCAAGTGCTTAGGCCAGTGGTCCTCAAACTAAGGCCCGCGGGTCGAATGTGGCCCCCTGAGGCTTTTTTTTTTACTGACCCCCCACACACAAAATGTATTCCTTATAGATGCGGTCAGCTACATCTTTAAATATTGGTTGTCCGCATATAGAGTAGCAATGCTGGCACCAACCATCCACATGGAAGCCAGAAAGCAGTAATTCGCTGGTTTCCAATCAAATTCCACATCAGGTGACACTGCTGTCCAATTGGACTGCAGGTTGTCACCTGGGTATAGTTCACTGTTTGGCCTGCAAAGACTTCTACATAATTTTATGTATACTCCGGCCCCCCAGCAGTCTGAAGTATGTTGACCCGGCCCTCAACCCAAAACGTTTGGGGACCCCTGGCTTAGCCACTCGGATTTACTTGTGACAGCATCCCTAGCCTTGGCATCAGTTTTCACACTGTAGATAATGTCTGTGTGTTACTTTTTGACCGTTTGTCATTACAGGCGTTCTCGCCACCATCAGAGCTGTGAAACAGAAAGAAGGCTTCCTAGGTTTTTATAAAGGAAATGGAGCCATGATGATCAGGATCTTCCCATATGGGGCCATACAGTTCATGGCATTTGATAGATATAAAAAGGTATTTGTCTGTCTCCAGATTTCTCTGTTCACCACATTAGGTTCTCATTTACCTGATAAGCCTGTCTGACCAGCATTTACTAGGCTGCACTTTATCTTTTCTGTAAACAGTGAAGTTATGACTGGAATTATGTCTGAATTTCAGGAAATGTTTTACATATACACTCCCACAACAGCATAAAGAAACTGTAGGTTGTTAATAAAATATCTTTTTTCATTCAGTGGTGACAGGAACATTTCTAGGCTCTCCCCTTCCAGATGGACTTCTACATCGTTTGGGTGTACATTTAAAATGGGCACCGCCAAATTTTGGCGGAAAGATGGCTCACCTTGCTTCCACTGAACCTCTGGGCTCCAATTGGAGGAAGCTCACAGAGGCGGTCAGCGGCCGGGACAGAGGCGGGGGAGCACTGACTGAATGACAGACTGCAGGTAAATAGAAGGCTAGCGACAAGCAGATTGTCACTAGCCTGGCTCTTTTTTCAGGGGGCACAGCAGGCCCCAGGGGGGACTAGAGGCGGCAATAGAGAGACAGAGAGGCATGTGATTATGCACAGAACATGCCTATGTGTCCTTCTAAGATTTAAAATATCCGCCTTGGGTTCTCTAAATACTGAAAATTGCGCAAAAGGTGGATCAGCGCAACACCAGGCCGCCTCCGAATGGCCTCCATCAGAGATGCGCTGAGCCCCCTCAGGAACTACAAACGCACCTTGAACCCAAACAGAAGCTCTGCATATACACCAAAAGCATGGCTATTAAGTGGGAGCAGCTGACCAAAAACGAATTACATTAGTACATAGCAAGGAAATGAGCAGCGCTACTTAAAAACAGACTACTGCCTACCTGCAAAAGAGTGCAAGCCCCACTTGTGGGGTCGAATACACACCGAGCATACACATGACCTGTCTACCACTAGAGGAGGATGTTGGTTTCCATTAACAGCTTGCATGCAACCTATTAAGTACTCGTCTCTCCCACTGCGAAGAAGTCAATCCTCCATGGGAGGGGCCTAACACTAACTAAATCCTAACCTATGTATATGCATAGCCTGGGTGCGGCTAATCAAATAAAATAGAAAATACTCTAAATACTATTCCGCTTCAAAGTTGTCCCAACTCGGGGGGATGGGGGAGGAGACCTTGCTGGTGGCCAAATTACCTCATATTTTTCTTATTTGAGCTCCGGCAATCAACGGTGCCCCAATTAGTCCCTGAGCGTCGCTATAGCCGTAATTTTCATTACAGCCCAAGGTGGCACCGAAAATTAGTTGATCTGCTGACTGGTGTCTCCAGGGAAGTAAGGGTTCTGCGGGTGCAGTGGCGGCTCCAGCTTCAGATTTTTGGGGGGGGCTCAAAGGGGGCACGAGGGCTGGCAGGCCGGGCTTGGGGGGGGGGGGGGGGGGGGCGCCGCGGTGAAAAATTGGGCGTGGTCATGATGTCATGTGGGCGGGGCTAACTGTAATGTAGTTGTACCAGCTAACGTAGTTACATGGAAAAAAAATGAAGTAAACGCACATAGTGACAGGTAGCCTTTCACCAGTAAATGCACATAAGAATCAGCTTTTCACCAGTTAATGCACATAATGACAGACTGCGTTTCTGCAGTAAATGCACATAAGAGCCTGCTTTTCACCAGTTAATGCATGTAATGACAGACAGTTTCCCCATTAAATGCATATAAGAGACAGCTTTTCACCAGTTAATTCACATAATGATAGTCTGCGTTTCCGCAGTAAATGCACATAAGGGACAGCTTTTCACCAGTTAATGCACATAATGACAGACAGCATTTCCCCAGTAAATGCACATAAGAGACAGCTTTTCACCAGTTAATGCACATGACAGACAGCCTTTCACCAGTTAATGCCCATAAGAGACAGCTTTTTACCAGTAAATGCACATAAGAGACAGCTTTTCACCAGCTAACGCACGTAATGACAGACAGCTTTTCACCAGTAAATGCACGTAATGACAGACAGCTTTTCACCAGTAAATGCATGTAATAACAGACAGCGTTTCCCCATTAAATGCACATAAGAGACAGCTTTTCACCAGTAAATGCACGTAATGACAGACAGCGTTTCTGCAGTAAATGCACATAAAGAGACAGCTTTTCGCCAGTTAATGTACATAATGACAGACAGAGTTTCCCCATTAAATGCACATAAGAGACAGCTTTTCACCAGTTAATGCACATAATGACAGACAGCGTTTCCCCAGTAAATGCATGTAATGAGAGACAGCGTTTCACCAGTTAAAGCACATAATGACAGACAGCCAGTGTCCCCAGTATATGTAGCCAGGCGTATAGCTGTCCCCAGTATATGTAGTCAGGCTAGTGATGGTGGGCTGGGGGCCCCAGGGCACCTCAGGCCTGGCCGGTGGTGGGCTGGAGGCCTGAGACCTGGCTGGTGGTGGTAGGCTGGGAGCCCCAGGGCAGCTAAGGCCTGGCTGGTGGTGGTAGACTGGGGGCCCCAGGGCAGCTAAGGCCTGGCTGGTGGTGGTAGGCTGGGGGGCCCCAGGGCAGCTAAGGCCTGGCTGGTGGTGGTAGGCTGGGGGGCCCCAGGGCAGCTAAGGCCTGGCTGGTGGTGGGAGGCTGGGGGCCCCAGGGCAGCTAAGGCCTGGCTGGTGGTGGGAGGCTGGGGGCCCCAGGGCAGCTAAGGCCTGGCTGGTGGTGGGAGGCTGGGGGCCCCAGGGCAGCTAAGGCCTGGCTGGTGGTGGGAGGCTGGGGGCCCCAGGGCAGCTAAGGGCTGGATGGTGGTGGGAGGCTGGGGGCCCCAGGGCAGCTAAGGGCTGGCTGGTGGTGGGAGGCTGGGGGCCCCAGGACAGCTAAGGGCTGGCTGGTGGTGGGTGGCTGGGGGCCCCAGGGCAGCTAAGGCCTGGCTGGTGGTGGGAGGCTGGGGGCCCCAGGACAGCTAAGGCCTGGCTGGTGATGGTCGGATGGGGGGCCCCAGGGCAGCTCAGGCCTGGCTGGTGGTGGTGGGATGGAGGGCCCCAGGGCAGCTCAGGCCTGGCTGGTGGTGGTGGGATGGAGGGCCCCAGGGCAGCTCAGGCCTGGCTGATGGTGGTGGGATGGAGGGCCCCAGGGCAGCTCAGGCCTGGTGGGAAGGCCTCAGGCCTGGCTGGTGGGATGAGGGGCCCCAGCCCCCAGGGCAGCTCAGGCCTGGCTGGTGGTGGTGGGATGGGGGGCCCCAGGGCAGCTCAGGCCTGGCTGGTGATGGTGGGATGGGGGGCCCAAGGTCAGCTCAGGCCTGGCTGGTGGACTGGTAGGTGGGCTGGGGCCCCAGAGTCAGGCCTGGGGGTTGTTGGTGGTGGTGCTGCTGGTGCTAGGCTCAGGAGGCCTGGGGGGGCTGCGGCAGAAAGACAATTTGGCAGTTGACTGGGAGAGGACAGCCACCGCCCACCGCACCCACCTTTTCGCGGAGTTCCGACTTCAAGTCCTGCTCCTGCTGCCTGGCTAGCCTGGCTGTCAGGTCCAGAGTCCAGCCCCGCTGCCACTGTCCGTGTGTCGGTGCCTGGGTGTCCGTGTCTGTGTCACACACAGGCAGCGTGACTAGCCCGCCCCGCAGAGAGAGTCTGACTGTGACGCAGTCACACTTTTATAACGCCGCTATACGCGACGCCGGCGAGTCGCCACCACCACGTTACCCCTGGGGCGGGCCGCTCTGCGTGACTCACTCAGCTGAGCCTGCGCCCGGCCCAGGGACAGAAGAATGGAAGCGGACATGTCGGCCGGCCAGGGTGGGTGGGTCCGTGGGATCGCTGCTGGGGTGGGTGCCAGCTCAAGCCCTTGCCCAGTCGCCCTCCTCCCAGAGTCCCAGACTCCCAGGCAGCCCTCGGCTCCACTCACTGCAATGCAGCCAGAGAGTGACGACGAGCCAGGTCGGGTCGGACACAGCCGGCGGCGGCGGGGGGGCTTTGAGAGGGGCTAATGAGTTGCCAGCTGGGGCTTAAGCCTGGGTAAGCCCCAGCGTGGCGCCGCCACTGGGTGGGTGCCATACTTCCCTGTAAGTTTTTGTTTTGTGGTATGGTCCATGCTCCTCCCATAATCTAATGCAGGGAACTGGATTATTTGTCTGAAACGCGGTGCCCTGTCTGCAGAGAGAAATCTGTAGGAGGAAGAAGAACCTGGCAGTTGTTGGGTTGCTGCCAGGTGAAGACTTGCACTAAAGCTAGCCACAGATTTCCAGCCAATGTTCCAAAACAATCGATTTATTTCTGAAAATAATTTATTCAGATGAAATTGATTCCTACCACACATTGCACATCAATTTCCAATAGATTTCTGGTGTGTTACGGATTACTATTATTATTATTGTTTATCATCCTCTATGTATGTATGTATTTTGTGTACTGTTAAAGACTAAAGGCAGAATACCCGGCCTACAAATGTATACATTTAAGCTCTTTATTTTATGTTGTAGTTATAAAAGTGAGTGTCATAAAATGCCATAACTAGGAGGCAGGGAGGATTCTGATTAGCTAAAGATTACACCTGTATTGGTTGCTAGGCAAGGTTTCAAGGACAGCTCAGTGCTTTATTATATAAAGTCACCTGCCTACTGAACTTTGTAACAATGAAATCCTCTGCATGATTAGATAGCTTCTAACAGGCTTGTTGCTGCTACAGCAGCCATTTGTTCTGTGAGGCGCAGACATGGAAATCTCCCCTCCAGAGAAGCTTCCTTAGATACTCCATGTGAAGTATATTCACTTCATGCTTGAAAGCCAGGGTTCCAGACATAAACAGCTTATTGTGTATATATAATCCGTTAACCTCCTAAGCGGTATGATTCTCTCCTTTTCAGTTTCTAAAAGCGGGACAATGTTTTCTGTGCAAAGAATCCGACTGCTAAGTATGGACAGCCCTCCACAAGTTTAGTTATCCAGAGAGCCCCCTGCAGTTTAGGCAGCCTGCGAGTGAGCCCCAAGTGTAGGTAGCCGCCAGAGTGCACCCCCCTAGTTTAGTCAGCCATAGGCCTCTTGCACACTGCATGCATTTCAGATTCCGATTCCGCTTTTTAATCTGTTTTTACATCCGATTCCGATTCAGATTTTTAATCTTAACTGCATGCTGCGTTTTTTGATCCGTTTTTCTGTTGAATGTATTCAAGGAAAATCGGAAACGGAATCGGAATCGGAAACGGAATCGGAATCGGAAAACGGATTTGCAGTGTGCAGGGAGCCATAGGGTGACCCCAGTAAAGGTGGCCAGAGTGCAGAGTGTTACCCTCTGTAACAAATAGCCCCCCCCCATACACCTAGTATAAGTAGCCAGAGAGTTCCCCCTTTTTATAGGTAGCCAGGATATTGCCCGCACCCCCACCAGTTTATGTAGCCAGAAAGTGCTCCCTGTAATAGGTAGCCAGAGAGCCCCTCCCCTCAGTGCAGGTAACCAGAGACTGCTAATCTTCCTCCTTTAGTATAGGTGGATAGGAAGTGCCCCCCCGGTTTAGTAACGGTCGCTTGAGGCCCCCATCACCCATGCAGAGTGTGCAGCGGAGCCCATTGATAACTCACCTCCACCGGATCCGATCACTTGCTGCAAGCCTACCTCCTGCCCTGTGGGGGGGCTGCATCCCTGTGCTGAGATCTCCCTCTGTCATCGTGTGACAGACGGCGACGTTTGCATAGCGATGGGACCCTGGGTGGACATGGAGAAGGCGGGCTACTGCTGCTGTATTTCGGGGAGGTGAGTGATCCTACAGCTTCGGTGCGCACTCTTCACGAGTGTAACTCGGGGTACTGCTAATTGCAGCTAAAAGTAACCCCGAGCTAAACTCGGAAATACCGCCAAAGGGGTTCAAACTGCGTAAGCTTTAAGGAAGCTGGAAAACACACTGACTCAGTTCAACGCAGATAATTATGGTCCCATTGTAGCCCAAAATTCCCATAAACCAGAGATGATACTAGTTACCCAGTTCATATGTTTTTGGCCTGATTGAGCAATGATCTTATGTCTGTGGTTGCACAAGCTGGTTGCTTTCAGCATTTGCTTTGTCCTTTGTTGTGTAACCTTCCATCTGTCATCCTTTGTACCATTGTATGTATTTATTGTCCAGCACTGTGTATTATGTTGGCGCTATATAAATAATAATAATACAGTAATTGCTTTCACAGCTTTTGCATTGTAACACATCATGTTATTCTACCTTGCTGCATGCAAGCTTTGAATTTGCGTGCATATAATGCACACAGTGTCCATTGCAAATCGCACACATTATGCAATGCGCACAGTGGGAATTCTGCTGTCTGAATCCATTAGAACAACCTGTAACAATTGTGGCCTATTGCATGTAAATTAGGACACTGTGAATAACATTGCAAAATGGCAGTGGGATTGTTTGGCTATTTGTATGAGGTGTGGAGGATGATGGGAAATCGCTTGTGTAAAGGTGCCTATACATCTAGCGATATATGGGGAGATCTACCAACAGACAGTTCTCTCTTTGGTCAGGTTGCCCATGCACCACAGGCCGATACCCAATCGATTTCAGCATGAAATCTCTCAATAATTGGCCTTCTGACATTACTACTGTCACTGTCCCCCTAAACGCACGTTTTTCTGCATAGAAACACACTTGGGCCTCAATTCACGGAGCTTTATCAAACACTTTATCAAACGTTTGAAAATTTACCTCATTGATAATTTTGAATTCAAAGTGTTATATATTTATTGAATGTTTTATCGATAAAACGTTCAATAAATCTATAACACCTTAGTGAATTCAAAATTAGATTTTACCTATGAGGTAAATTATCAAACGTTTGATAAAGTGTTTGATAAAGCTTAGTGAATTGAGGCCACGGTGTGCAGAAAACATACGCAGAAAAACGCGCGCAGAAAACTGAAAGTAAGTGTGTTCCCTGTCAAAAATTTAGGGGTACAGCGGCTGGGGGTTCTGTAACATTTGTTGCTGTTCCCAATATTGCACGCTGTTATCAACGCGCACCTGATCGACCACGTCGGCCCGATCGGTATGCTTGCTGGGGCACTTTCATCCGAGATTTTCATCCGTTTTGAATAATAATAATAATTGCAGTATTTGTATAGCGCCTTTCTCCTGTCGGACTCAAAGCGCTTGCGAGGCAGCCACTAGAGCGCACTCAGCAAGCAGTAGCAGTGTTAAGGAGACTTGCCCAAGAAACTCCTTACTGAAATAGGTGTTGGCTTACTGAACAGGCAGAGCCGAGATTTGAACCCAGGTCTCCTGTGTCAGAGGCAGAGCCCTTAACCATTGCACTATCCAGCATAGAATTGCTAGATGTATGGCCAGCTGTATGCTAGGTACACACGATGCAATTTCCCATCAGATTGATAGGTCGAATCAAGGGCTGCGGAGTCGGAGTGATTTTGGGTACCTGGAGTCGAGGTTAAAGTCATGAGTCGGTGGTTTCATAAACTGAGGAGTCGGAGTCGGATGATTTTTGTACCGCCTCCACAGCCCTGGTTGAATCAGTAATTTCAGACATGCCAAATCTGCTCCAGATCGATAACGGAAAGAATTTTCAGATCAGTACTGCACTCATTATCAATCGGGAGCACTTCGATCTAACGAGAAATTCCATTGTGTGAACCTAGCGTAAGGATACACCAAGATACATACTGATAAATGCAAAACAAAAATAAAATCTTGCACTGCCACAAATAATCTTGTGCCATTAAATAAAGATATTGGGGACTTGTCTCGGTGATGCGGTTTAGGAATGACAGCGACTTTTGCTGTGATATCAGTACAGTTTAGGGCAGCTTCTTATGCTCTATTTTCATTACCCAAAGCACATTTTCTTAGTCATCTCAGACAAAATAGAGCTGCGATTGTCTTCAAAACATTCACCTGAAACAATCATTCCAGGCAACACTAACTGTACTTGGGACATTATTATTATTTATATATAATATATATATTATTATTATTAGATTTATATAGCTCCAAAATATTGCGCAGCACTAGACAATAAATAAGGTTACAGACGATGATAATAAGGGGTGACAACACAATACAGGTAGTCCCAACATACGAATGACCCGCCAATACGAACGCCTGCTGATCCGCGCGATGACGTCACAAAGTCAGGGGCTACCTCTTCTGCTCTCCTCCAGATCAGTTTCTTTACCAGAGTAGGAGCAGCAGAAGCCGCATCATGTCTCACCTGGTCCGCAGCGATCACCGACATCCTCTCTCTCTACTGTACTCCTGCTGGATACTCCTGCCTCGCGTAATGACGCGTTCAGGGGAAGCAACCACTAGGGGCAACAGTGAAAGGAGAGAGGAGGTCAGTGATCACTGCGGACCACGTGAGACACGCTGGAGGAGAGCATGAAGTAAGAGGCACAGCAAGACACAAGGGGGAGAGAGCGATATGGAGGCTGACATTTTGATTTCTTTAAAGAGACTGTAACAAAAAAAAGTTTGCCTGGTGGGTACTTGCCTCGGGAGGGGGAAGCCTCAGGGTCCCAATGAGGCTCCCCCCACTCCTGTAGCTGCAGGCAGTCCAGCGCTGGCTCCCCCGAAGAGTCCCGGAATCCTCCCCTGACAAGCCTTGATTTATTTACCTTTCCTGGCTCCAGCGGGGGCGCTGTTGCGGCTCTCAGCACGAAGTCGGGTCCGCTCTACTACGGAGGCGCAGGAGACTTGCACCTGCGCAGTAGAGCGGGCCGTAACGATCGGGTATTTCCGCCTATCTCCAAGCGGAGAGCGGATACTGCGCCTGCACTGGAGCCGGGAAGGTAAATATTACATCCCTGCTGTTCGGGGGGGGGGGGGTTATCTCCGCAGCCGTGGGGCACAGGAGGACGGGGGAAGCCTCGATCGGATCCGGAGGCTTTCCCCTAGCGAGGTGAGTACCCCCAGGGGAAATTTTTGTAGTTACAGAGTTTTTTTTAAACAATGCAGACTGCCTGGCTGCCCTGCCGCTCCTTTCTCTCTAATACCTTTAAGCCCAATCTACACGATACGATTCTTTGTACAATTCGATTACGATTCTATTTACGATTCTATTAAATCCGACATGTCCGATCGGGATTCGATTTAGTTCGATTTGCAATTGCAAAACCATGGCAAATTGAATTGCATCGAATCCTGATTGGACATGTTGGATTTAATTGAATCGTAAATAGAATCGTAATCGATTCGTACAAAGAATCGTATCGTGTAGATTGGGCTTTGCTCATAGATCCTGAACAAGCTTGCAAATCCGGTGCTCTGACAGGATTTGCTGCATGCTTGTTTCAGGTGTGTGATTCAGACATTACTAAAGACAGAAGGATCCGCGTGGCTGCCAGGCAATTTGCATTGTTTGAAATGAATTAAATATATCAGCCTCCATATCCCTCTCACTTCAGGAGTTCTTTTAATGAGGCGTTCTCATGTAAGTGGGATAAGTTTACCCATACACCGGCCTGGTACATGTGGCGGCACTTCTCTGGCATGTCCACCTTTTGTGAGCTCACTCTTTGTTTTCCATTTTACCTTCGTACTGAAAAGTGAAGGTTTCAAGCAATGTATTGCTAAGGATCTTCACATCTCCAGCTCTCTATATAAGTATTCTATATGGAATTGTTGTTTCTGGAGTGGAGATAATGCGACGCTTCTTGACATGGATGTACCCAGGAAGCTGGTAAATGAGTCTGCAGTGTGGATTCACAGAGAAGAAAGATGACTATTGTCCGGATTATCTAACTCATCTGCGCCTTCATATTTCTCTTCAGTCTGTTCAGCTTAGATGTGACTTACTTATGCCACATAAACAGTTGTTTCTTTTTCTTCTTTTACAGTTAGTACGCAAAAAAATTAACAGGTCGGAACATTTGCACAGATTGCTGGCCGGATCCATGGCAGGTACGATATCAACAGGTCAAGGCTAACTGAAAGTCCTAATAACACCAATAAGGGTCCATTCACACTTGAAAGTAGCAAAACGCTTAGCGCTAAGCATTTTGCGCTGGGGATTTTACTGCAATTAGCGCGGTAAAATCACTAAACACTCGCTATTTCCGACTATCGTGACCAGCGCTTGTTTGTGAACAGGCAAATGTTTGTGATGTCATGAGGGCAGCCATCTTTTTGGTTGAAAGGAGGTGACAGGGAGCATAAGACACAGTTCCAACTGTCCTGTGTGCTGATCACTCCTCCCAGTTGCTAGGCAATGTGAATAACAACATAGGAAATCCCATCATGCTTTGCACAGCATCAGGGAAAAAAAGCCCGGGCAGTTTTCTTTGATGGGGCGGAGCTTAGCTAAAAATGCAGCTAAAAATAAGGCTTCTATAAGAAAAACAAAGTTCCGATGCCGTGAAACTGTTAAAGAAACATCAAGCCTTTTCAGTGCTGCTGAGTAGATTTTTAGGCCGGAGGTTCACTTTAAGCATTGTACTGCGATTGCACCCAATTGCCATTAAATGTGAAATGCCCGCGATCAGGGGGTAATCGTGGCAGTGAAATTACTGCCATATAGTTATAATTGCGCTAGCGCTTTAAGAAGCGCTAGAACTTTGGTGATTAGCGGGAATCGCGTGCTAATTGCGCTAGTGTGAATGGGCCCTTACTGGCATAAATATCTGTATGTGCTTAAATTAGTGGCATAAAAGAAACAAGTCTCATATTTGGTCAGGGCCAAATCCCAGAATACACCGTATTTTAGTGTCTATCATATTACGTATTTTCTTTTCTTTTTACTCAAACCTTGCTACCGTAGCAGCTGTAATACTCCTATGGGAGATTTGTGTCTATAGTGGTTGTTTAGCAGCGGATCATTAGCAACCTCAGGGGAGGTGTCTGCACACATGCTAGCTAGGTCTTTGGCTGAGAACATAATAAATAATGGAATCTGCTAGAGATCCATGCCGCAAGGTGGCCGTCTAATTGTAATTTTGATTTATTTTTGGACAAAGTCAATCCAAACTATTGATCTAGTATGCTGGGGAGATCTCGTTCAAAATGGGGTGGTCAAGTCTCCCCCATTTGTAATGTGTCCTCCCCCCTGGGCCTGTGGTGAGTGTTGTGGCTGTGCTTAAAGAGGAACTCCAGTGAAAATAATGTAATAAAAAAGTGCTTCATTTTTACAATAATTATGTATAAATGATTTAGTCAGTATTTGCCCATTGTAAAATCTTTTCTCTCCCTGATTTACATTCTGATAATTATCACATGGTGACATTTTTACTGCTGGCAGGAGATGTCAGTAGAAGTAGAAGCTGCTTGCTTTTTGGCAGTTAGAAGCAGCTGTAAACAGCTGTTATTTCCCACAATGCAACAAGGTTCCCACTGTGATGTCAGAACCATGGTCCTGACATCACACTGTGGGAGGGGTTTCACCACAATATCAGCCATGGTGATCAGTTTGTGAAAAGGAAAAGATTTCTCATGGGAAAGGGGGTATCAGCTACTGATTGGGATGAAGGTCAATTCTTGGTTACAGTTTCTCTTTAAGCTCACTTGTCCTTTGTCTTCTCTCCATTGCTGCCAGATGCCTGTACCCCTTGACCTGATGACTTACCGTATATGGTCACACACGTGCCATTGGGTGATGGGGTCCAGGCATCCTGGCAGTGATGGAGAGAAGATACAGGAGAAGCGCACCAGCGGACAGGTAAGTGAGAGCACCGCTTCAACTCTCACCACAGGCCCAAGGAAAACCGATTACATGGGGGAGACCTGGGGGGCCGTGGCCAGTGTTGCCAACTCATCCCTTTAATTACTGACACATCTAAGTTATACAGGTTCTGGGGCTTCTTACACATAATCAGTGCCTTAACTGCATCTACCTAGCCCCGAAACCTGTTTAATTCATGCGTGTCAGTAAATAAAGGGATGAGTTGGCAACACTGGCCGTGGCAGGCAAAGGAGGCTGCACAGACTGCAAATAGACCTCTCTGATCAGTGAGGGATCTATCTGATGATGAAATCTGGTGGTCACCTGCCAGTGTATGGGCACCTTTAAGATGGCCATACATCACTTGATGTGCCATCAGATCAACCACTAGATTGAATCTGATCAGCGAGGGATTTATTGCCTGCCCATATACTGCACACAGATTTCCAATAGATTTCAGGATGAAATCGACTGGAAATCTTCCTTTCACTGCTCCTCCCAAGTGTGTATGTGTCCTCCAATCCCCCCCCCCCACCCGTGTGCATTGTTGAAGGCTCATCTGTTACAGGTGGATCCTGGCCTCCTTTGGTGTCTGGCGTCACCCCAAGTATCTGTACCACATGACACTGACGCGTGTAGTGATGTTGCTCCATGCGCCAGTGTCATGTGACACAGGCACTCACGGTGACGCTGGACACTGAAGAAGGCTAGGATTTGCGATGGTGTGACAGGTGAGCCCATAACACTGCACACAGCCATGGGGGGGGGGACATAGACAACTGGGGGGACGCCGGCCAGGGGCCCATAGATCGTCGGGATATCTAACACAATTATCACCGTGCACCTAATTGAGCTTTTGCAGCATTTGCGATTGATCCTTTTGACTGATTATGGCTAGAAATTGAGCAAAAGATTGAGTGTGTGGCTATGTTGCAGTATCAGTTCCCACCCGATAGTATTATCGGATCAAAAGGTAAATTGACCCTCAAAATCATGATGTATAGCCTCTGTTCCCACCTGCTGCCAGATCACGTGCGGCCAGCGAGAGCGGACAGTGTAGTGTCCACTCTGATGGTCCAGCTGGAGCCTGCCTGCCCGGGATTATCACGGACTGCACAGAAATGCGGCCCACTTATGCTGGGTACACACAATGCGTTTCCGCGTTCGATGCGCCGCTCGATTCGCATCAACTCGATTATTTCCGACATGTCCGATTCGCGTTTTGATGGATCGTTAGGTTGATTTGCCATACTTTACATGGCATTCGACCTAAAAATAATCGAAATGCGCTCGGAAATGCTCGGAAATAATCGAATCGAGCGGCGCATTCGACGCGGAAACGCATCGTGTGTACCCAGCATTACTGTACCGGATCCCGTGGATACGTTGCAGTGTGACAAGTTCCTATTTATAAAACACGAGCTGTTTACTGTCTAGTGATGAGTGGAGAATGGACAAAAGAGTCTGTTCTCTGCTCAAGAGGGAACACAGCCACCATACAATTTTCTGTTAGATTCTTCTGTTAAGCCTCATCTACACGTGTAGATGAGGCGGCGATCCGGCGGCTGGATTAGCCGCTGGATCGCCTCTTCCGCATCCCCGCACGTGCCCGCCACGTCCCCGCTCGCCGCGCGTGCGCCGGATTCGATTCTCCGCTCGTCCCCGCCGGCGCCGCTTATCTTCCGCTCGATTCCCTGCCATTGTCCCCTCGCGGGGAGCGAGCAGGGAATCGGCGGAAGCAAGATCCGTCCTGTCGGATCTTATCAATCGAGCCGCATCAGCGGCTCGATTGATAAGAAACCTCGCGGCCGCATCTACGCGTGTAGATGCGGCTTTAGATTTTTCTGTTAGATTTTCTGTTAGAATGCATAATTAGATTATTTTCTGTAGAGAATGGTCATTATCTCTGGTGCATTGTCTTCTGTTTATCTCCTGCTGAGTAGCACAATGCCTTAAGGCCCATACACACGTCCGTTTTTCGTGACCCGACGTTCGCAAAAAACGGACGTGTATATGGGCCTTAATTGCTTGGCAGATAGATGGTAAGATAGATACATTTCCAACATGTTGAACTTTATCTATCTGGCAGGTAAATCTAATGCTGGGAATACACGGTACGTTTCTGTACTGTGTATCGAGCCACTGATGGCTCAATTGATAATATCCGACGCGTCCGATACCCTGCCAGATCGATTCTGCACTCTATACCGGCGGGCAGAACAATAGAATAAAACGAAAAGAAGATAAGAAGTGCCCGCGGGGACGCGCCGGAATCTATCGTGCGGCTCGATAAACGGTACAGAAGCGTACCGTGTACTCCCAGCATAACAGAAAATTGTATGGTGTATTCCCAGCATAACTGTGCTAGTCATTCTATGCAGAGCAGTTATAGGCACTACATGTAATAAAATGCATATGGAAAGCAGCAGCCATTGTTTCTCACCCTTCTGCATTATTCCTGTAACTGATTGTTCCTGCTGGAAGACAAAGGTGAGGGATTTAATGGCTACTTTGCATCCTTTAGTTGGACATACTTGTAGAGAAGGTTTGATATCCAATCCCCTGATAAATAATTCAGCAGTTTACACCTTCCTCTCTGGAATGTGTTTTCTTTTTAATATATGTAAATCAGTTTTCATGGCTCAGGTGGGGCCATAATGCTCTTGCCTAAGCAAATGAAAAGCAGGGGTTTCAGTTGCCTGCATTTGCCATTACATGTGAATGCTGCCAGTACAATGTCTCTCTATTCCATTGTCCTTTCTCTAATCAACGAGAAAACGCCTCTAAAACGGAAATGGATTATTTTTTTGTAAATTAATTTCAGCACGGCCGCTGTCACAGATGATTTTTCTGTATTTTAGGTATTACTGCAGTTATGTGCACTTATCCACTGGATATGGTCAGAGCACGTCTTGCATTTCAAGTAAAAGGAGAGCACAGATACAATGGAATCATAGATGCCTTCAAAAGTATTTACACAAAGGTAGGTTTCTTTTCTACAGCTACAACATATACTCATCTGAAATGAATACGTAGCCCAAAATCTAGCGTTGAGGCTGCTTTAACAGTGGGACGTTACAGGCGCACGTTAGAGCAGCCTGTAACGCAGCCCAACACACAGTTATGAAAACTCAATGGGCTGTTCACAGTGCCCACGTTGCGTTACAGTGTAACGCTACGCGTTAAGTGAAAGTACTGCATGCAGTACGTTATACACGGCTATGCCGCATTAGACTGTTTGCACATGCTCAGTAATGTTGGAGGAGGAGGGGAGAGTCCGCTATTGCGACCAGCCACATGGCTAATTAACCACTTGAGGACCTAGGGCTTTACCCCCCTTAAGGACCGGCCACTTTTTTTCCCATTCAGACCACTGCAGCTTTCACGGTTTATTGCTCGCTCATACAACCTACCACCTAAATGAATTTTGGCTCCTTTTCTTGTCACTAATAAAGCTTTCTTTTGGTGCTATTTGATTGCTCCTGCGATTTTTACTTTTTATTATATTCATCAAAAAAGACATGAATTTTGGCAAAAAAATGATTTTTTTAACTTTCTGTGCTGACATTTTTCAAATAAAGTAAAATTTCTGTATACATGCAGCGCGAAAAATGTGGACAAACATGTTTTTGATTAAAAAAAACCCATTCAGCCTATATTTATTGGTTTGGGTAAAAGTTATAGCGTTTACAAACTATGGTGCAAAAAGTGAATTTTCCCATTTTCAAGCATCTATGACTTTTCTGACCGCCTGTCATGTTTCATGAGGGGCTAGAATTCCAGGATAGTATAAATACCCCCCAAATGACCCCATTTTGGAAAGAAGACATCCCAAAGTATTCACTGAGAGGCATAGTGAGTTCATAGAAGATATTATTTTTTGTCACAAGTAAGCGGAAAATGACACTTTGTGACAAAAAAAAAAGTTTCCATTTCTTCTAACTTGCACCAAAAAAAAAATGAAATCTGCCATGGACTCACCATGCCCCTCTCTGAATACCTTGAAGTGTCTACTTTACAAAATGGGGTCATTTGTGGGGTGTGTTTACTGTCCTCACAATTTGGAAGGTGCTAATTTGTAAGCACCCCTGTAAAGCCTAAAGGTGCTCATTGGACTTTGGGCCCCTTAGCGCAGTTAGGGTGCAAAAAAGTGCCACACATGTGGTATTGCCGTACTCAGTAGAAGTAGTATAATGTGTTTTGGGGTGTATTTTTACACATACCGATGCTGGGTGGGAGAAATATCTCTGTAAATGACAATTTTTTAAATTTTTTTACACACAATTGTCCATTTACAGAGATCTTTCTCCCACTCAGCATGGGTATGTGTAAAAATACACCCCAAAACACATTATACTACTTCTCCTGAGTACGGCGATACCACATGTGTGGCACTTTTTTGCACCCTAACTGCGCTAAGGGGCCCAAAGTCCAATGAGTACCTTTAGGATTTCACAGGTCATTTTCAGACATTTGTTTTCTAGACTACTCCTCACGGTTTAGGGCCCCTAAAATGCCAGGACAGTATAGGAACCCCACAAATGACCCCATTTTAGAAAGAAGACACCCCAAGGTATTCCGTTAGTAGTACGGTGAGTTCATAGAAGATTTTATTTTTTGTCACAAGTTAGCGGAAAATGACACTTTCTGAAAAAAACCAATAAAATTCAATTTCCGCTAACTTGTGACAAAAAATAAAATCTTCTATGAACTCACCGTACTACTAACAGAATACCTTGGGGTGTCTTCTTTCTAAAATGGATTCATTTGTGGGGTTCCTATACTGTCCTGGCATTTTAGGGGCCCTAAACCGTGAGGAGTAGTCTTGAAACAAAATTTCTCAAAATGACCTGTGAAATCCTAAAGGTACTCATTGGACTTTGGGCCCCTTAGCGCAGTTAGGGTGCAAAAAAGTGCCACACATGTGGTATCGCCGTACTCGGGAGAAGTAGTACAATGTGTTTTGGGGTGTATTTTTACACATACCCATGCTGGGTGGGAGAAATAACTCTGTAAATGGACAATTGTGTGTAAAAAAATCAAAAGATTGTCATTTACAGAGGTATTTCTCCCACCCAGCATGGGTATGTGTAAAAATACACCCCAAAACACATTATACTACTTCTCCCGAGTACGGCAATACCACATGTGTGGCACTTTTTTGCACCCTAACTGCGCTAAGGGGCCCAAAGTCCAATGAGTACCTTTAGGATTTCACAGGTCATTTTTGTTTCAAGACTACTCCTCACGGTTTAGGGCCCCTAAAATGCCAGGACAGTATAGGAACCCCACAAATGACCCCATTTGAGAAAGAAGACACCCCAAAGTATTCCGTTAGGAGTATGGTGAGTTCATAGAAGTTTTTATTTTTTTGTCACAAGTTAGCAGAAATTGATTTTAATTGTTTTTTTTCACAAAGTGTCATTTTCCGCTAACTTGTGACAAAAAATAAAATCTTCTATGAACTCGCCATACTCCTAACAGAATACCTTGGGGTGTCTTCTTTCTCAAATGGGGTCATTTGTGGGGTTCCTATACTGCCCTGGCATTTTAGGGTCCCTAAACCGTGAGGAGTAGTCTTGAAACAAAAATGACCTGTGAAATCCTAAAGGTACTCATTGGACTTTGGGCCCCTTAGCATACTTAGGGTGTAAAAAAGTGCCACACATGTGGTACCGCCGTACTCAGGAGAAGTAGTATAATGTGTTTTGGGGTGTATTTTTACACATACCCATGCTGGGTGGGAGAAATATCTCTGTAAATGACAATTGTTTTATTTTTTTTTACACACAATTGTCCATTTACAGAGAGATTTCTCCCACCCAGCATGGGTATGTGTAAAAATACACCCCAAAACACATTATACTACTTCTCCTGAGTACGGCGGTACCACATGTGTGACACTTTTTTTGCAGCCTAGGTGCGCTAAGGGGCCCAACGTCCTATTCACAGGTCATTTTGAGGCATTTGTTTTCTAGACTACTCCTCGCGGTTTAGGGCCCCTAAAATGCCAGGGCAGTATAGGAACCCCACAAGTGACCCCATTTTAGAAAGAAGACACCCCAAGGTATTCCGTTTGGTGTATGGCGAGTTCATAGAAGATTTTATTTTTTGTCACAAGTTAGTGAAAAATGACACTTTGTGAAAAAAAAAACAAAATCAATTTCCGCTAACTTTTGACAAAAAATAAAATCTTCTATGAACTCGTCATACACCTAACAGAATACCTTGGTGTCTTTTTTTCTAAAATGGGGTCACTTGTGGGGTTCCTATACCGCCCTGGCATTTTACGGGCCCAAAACCATGAGTAGTCTGGAAACCAAATGTCTCAAAATGACTGTTCAGGGGTATAAGCATCTGCAAATTTTGATGACAGGTGGTCTATGAGGGGGCGAATTTTGTGGAACCGGTCATAAGCAGGGTGGCCTTTTAGATGACAGGTTGTATTGGGCCTGATCTGATGGATAGGAGTGCTAGGGGGGTGACAGGAGGTGATTGATGGGTGTCTCAGGGGGTGGTTAGAGGGGAAAATAGATGCAATCAATGCACTGGGGAGGTGATCGGAAGGGGGTCTGAGGGGGATCTGAGGGTTTGGCCGAGTGATCAGGAGCCCACACGGGGCAAATTAGGGCCTGATCTGATGGTTAGGTGTGCTAGGGGGTGACAGGAGGTGATTGATGGGTGTCTCAAGGTGTGATTAGAGGGGGGAATAGATGCAAGCAATGCACTGGCGAGGTGATCAGGACTGGGGTCTGAGGGCGTTCTGAGGGTGTGGGCGGGTGATTGAGTGCCCTAGGGGCAGATAGGGGTCTAATCTGATAGGTAGCAGTGACAGGGGGTGATTGATAGGTAATTAGTGGGTGTTTAGGGTGGAGAACAGATGTAAACACTGCACTTGGGAGGTGATCAGACGTCGGATCTGCGGGCGATCTATTGGTGTGGGTGGGTGATCAGATTGCCCGCAAGGGGCAGGTTAGGGGCTGATTGATGGGTGGCAGTGACAGGGGGTGATTGATGGGTGGCAGTGACAGGGGTGATTGATGGGTGATTGATAGGTGATTGACAGGTGATTGACAGGTAATTAGTGGGTTATTACAGGGGAGAACAGATGTAAATATTGCACCGGCGAATTGATAAGGGGGGGTCTAAGGGCAATCTGAGCATGTAGGCGGGTGATTGGGTGCCCGCAAGAGGCAGATTAGGGTCTGATCTGATGGGTAACAGTGACAGGTGGTGATAGGGGGTGATTGATGGGTAATTAGTGGGTGTTTAGGGTAGAGAATAGATGTAAACACTGCACTTGGGAGGTGATCGGACATCGGATCTGCGGGCGATCTATTGGTGTGGGTGGGTGATCAGATTGCCCGCAAGGGGCAGGTTAGGGGCTGATTGATGGGTGGCAGTGACAGGGGGTGATTGATGGGTGGCAGTGACAGGGGGTGATTGATGGGTGATTGATAGGTGATTGACAGGTAATTAGTGGGTTATTACAGGGGAGAACAGATGTAAATATTGCACTGGCGAATTGATAAGGGGGGGTCTAAGGGCAATCTGAGCGTGTAGGCGGGTGATTGGGTGCCCGCAAGAGGCAGATTAGGGTCTGATCTGATGGGTAACAGTGACAGGTGGTGATAGGGGGTGATTGATGGGTAATTAGTGGGTGTTTAGAGGAGACAATAGATGTAAACACTGCGCTTGGGTGGTGATCTGATGTCGGATCTGCGGGCGATCTATTGGTGTGGGTGGGTGATCAGATTGCCCGCAAGGGGCAGGTTAGGGGCTGATTGATGGGTGGCAGTGACAGGGGGTGATTGATGGGTGATTGACAGGTGATCAGGGGGATAGATGCATACAGTACACTGGGGGGGGGGGGGGGTGATCAGCAGGGGGGAGGGGAGGGGATAAAAAAAAAAATAGCGTTGACAGATAGTGACAGGGAGTGATTGATGGGTGATTAGGGGGGTGATTGGGTGCAAACAGGGGTCTGGGGGGTGGGCAGGGGGGGTCCTGATGGGTGCTGTGGGCGATCTGAGGCGGGGGAAATCAGTGTGCTTGGGTGCAGACTAGGGTGGCTGCAGCCTGCCCTGGTGGTCCCTCGGACACTGGGACCACCAGGGCAGGAGGCAGTCTGTATAATACACTTTGTAAACATTACAAAGTGTATTATACACTTTGTATGCGGCGATCGCGGACTTAACATCCCGCCGGCGCTTCCGTATGGCCGGCGGGATGTTGCGGCGGGTGAGCGGCGCCAGGCGGAGGCGGAGGATCGCGTCACGCATGACGCGATCGCTCCGCCCATGCCCCTACAAGGACCGCCGCCTTTGGGCATGAGCTGGTCCTTGTGGGGTCCACTTCCTGGCCGCCTCTGTGCGTTAGGCGGTCGGGAAGTGGTTAATATTCACTGCACTGTGTGAGGTGCAGTGTTTACTTCCTGGAGCGGCCGCTTTGTGCGGCGATTGGCTGGCGGGACCACGTGGTCCGCATGCGTCAAAAAGTACGCATCACGGCATCACGGATGCATCAAGAGCCGCATAACGCGGCTCAATCTGACGTCCAACTTAAACACCACCATACGTTGCGTTAGGGGCACATTATGCGACCTGAACGTCGCATCTAACGCAACGTCTTGGTGGCAAAGAGGCTTAAGTGTTTGGCATTACTATGGTAATTTTTATTTTGAAGCTGAAAACTTTTCCTTTCTTTTTCTCACATGACTTTGCCTACAGGAAGCTGCAAGCTGATGGATGCAGGGATAAGAAGTTCTCTCCCATCATGCATCTGACTCAGCAACTTCCTTTAGGCATAATTATGTGGCCACATTCCAAAGAAAAGTAAAGCGTTTTTTTTTTTTTAAAGTGGACCCGAGATAAACATTTACTCATTGCATAATTGTGTTCCTTTCATATAGTGAATAGAGCATTCCTCAAGCCAAATACTTTTTTTGTTTTAAAAAGACTCTGTATCAAATTTTTCAGCCTTAGTTCTTCTATCCTATAAGTTCCTATGCCTGTTCTAATCTGCTCTGGCTTACTGCAGTCTTACCTAACTGCACTGTCTCTGTAATAAATCAATGTATCTTTCCTCTGTCCTGTTTGTCGGGCTAAGGCTTGATTGTGTGGAATGTGCAGGGCTGCTTGTGATTGGTAGAAGCGATACACACCCTCTGCAGGCCCCCTGCACACTCTGAATGACTCACACACTATGCTTAGCTGAGCCTATTAGAAGCTGGTTAGTTTGTTTGTAAACACTGCCTAAAACTGTTAATTACAAGCCAAGATTGCAGCAGAGAGTGGCAGAAACAGCACAGAGGGGCACAGGAGAAAATAATGAATAGAATGGTATGCTTTTTATTGTAAGAATATTAGAGTACAGATTCTCTTTAATACTCTTAATTCCCTAAAAAGTAAACAAGCCTCGCCAACAGCTTCTCCAGAGTGCCTTGGCACTCAGCCTTAGTAGAAAGGGCTTATAAGAGCTCAGTCTGGGCAGGAGGAGGAGGTTACTAGCCAGAGATTTCAGAGGCAGAGAGGAGGAGGAAAGGGGAGTGAAGTTATCACAGGCTGAGGGCTGGAGATACAGATCAGCTTGCCTGTGTGTAATGTGACCAACAGAACATGGCCGCTCTCATTGCATCACAGGAATAAATAATCATAAACTGTTGAAGCTGTTTGCAGCTAGATTTGCTGTGTAGACTATCTAAACTTTAGATAAGATATATAGACAAGTTACTTTTTCTAGTTAGTTTTTCATCTCAGATCCGCTTTAAGCTTCAAAACAAGGCTGCAGGATATACAGGATATTTATTTAAGACACAATATTCATGGTGATTGTAATTCCTCTTTAAAGTTTTTAGATGAGTTCTTAACCACTTCCCGACCGCCTAACGCACAGAGGAGGCCGGGAAGTGGACGCCGCAAGGACCGCCGTATAGACAAATGGCGGCGGTCCTTGTAGGGGCATGGGCGGAGCGATCGCGTCATCCATGACGCGATCCTCCGCCTCCGCCTGGCGCCGCTCACCCGCCGCAACATCCCGCCGGCCATACGGAAGCGCCGGCGGGATGTTAACCCGACGATCGCCGCATACAAAGTGTATAATACACTTTGTAATGTTTACAAAGTGTATTATACAGGCTGCCTCCTGCCCTGGTGGTCCCAGTGTCCGAGGGACCACCAGGGCAGGCTGCAGCCACCCTAGTCTGCACCAAGCACACTGATTTCCCCCCCCCCCCTGCCCCAGATCGCCCACAGCACCCATCAGACCCACCCCTGCCCACCCCCCAGACCCCTGTTTGCACCCAATCACCCCCCTAATCACCCATCAATCACTCCCTGTCACTATCTGTCAACGCTATTTTTTTTTTATCCCCCCCCTGCCCCCTGCTCCCTCCTGATCACCCCCCCACCCCTCAGATTCTCCCCAGACCCCCCCCCCCATGTACTGTATGCATCTATCCCCCTGATCACCTGTCAATCACCCGTCAATCACCCGCCAATCACCCCCTGTCACTGCCACCCATCAATCAGCCCCTAACCTGCCCCTTGCGGGCAATCTGATCGCCCCCCACACCAATAGATCGCCCGCAGATCCGACATCAGATCACCTCCCAAATCCATTGTTTACATCTATTCTCTCCTCTAAACACCCACTAATTACCCATCAATCACCCCCTATCACCACCTGTCACTTTTACCTATCAGATCAGATCCTAATCTGCCCCTTGCGGGCACCCAATCACCCGCCCACACGCTCAGATTGCCCTCTGAACCCCCTTATCAATTCACCAGTGCATTAATTACATCTGTTCTTCCCTGTAATAACCCACTGATCACCTGTCAATCACCTGCCAATCACCTATCACCCATCAATCACCCCCTGTCACTGCCACCTATCAATCAGCCCCTAACCTGCCCCTTGCGGGCAATCTGATCACCCATGCACACCATTAGATCGCCCGCAAACCCGCCGTCAGATTACCTCCCAAATGTATTGTTTACATCTGTTATCTTCTCTAAACACCCACTAATTACCCATCAATCACCCATCAATCACCCCCTATCACCACCTGTCACTGTTACCCATCAGATCAGACCCTAATCTGCCCCTTGCGGGCACCCAATCACCCGCCTACACGCTCAGATTGCCCTCAGACCCCCCCCTTATCAATTCGCCAGGGCATTATTTACATCTGTCCTTCCCTGTAATAACCCACTGATTACTTGTCAATCACCTATCAGCCACCCATCAATCACCCCCTGTCACTGCCACCCATCAATCACCCGCTGTCACTGCCACCCATCAATCAGCCCCTAACCTGCCCCTTGCGGGCAATCTGATCACCCACCCACACCAATAGATCGCCCGCAGATCCGACATCAGATCACCACCCAAGCGCAGTGTTTCCATCTATTCTCTCCTCTAAACACCCACTAATTACCCATCAATCACCCATCAATCACCCCCTATCACCACCTGTCACTGTTACCCATCAGATCAGACCCTAATCTGCCCCTTGCGGGCACCCAATCACCCGCCTACACGCTCAGATTGCCCTCAGACCCCCCCTTATCAATTCGCCAGTGCAATATTTACATCTGTTCTCCCCTGTAATAACCCACTGATTACTTGTCAATCACCTATCAGCCACCCATCAATCACCCCCTGTCACTGCCACCCATCAATCACCCGCTGTCACTGCCACCCATCAATCAGCCCCTAACCTGCCCCTTGCGGGCAATCTGATCACCCACCCACACCAATAGATCGCCCGCAGATCCGACGTCCGATCACCTCCCAAGTGCAGTGTTTACATCTGTTCTCTACCCTAAACACCCACTAATTACCCATCAATCACCCCCTGTCACTGCTACCTATCAGATTAGACCCCTATCTGCCCCTAGGGCACTCAATCACCCGCCCACACCATCAGAATGCCCTCAGACCCCAGCCCTGATCACCTCGCCAGTGCATTGCTTGCATCTATTCCCCCCTCTAATCACACCTTGAGACACCCATCAATCACCTCCTGTCACCCCCTAGCACACCTACCCATCAGATCAGGCCCTAATTTGCCCCGTGTGGGCTCCTGATCACTCGGCCAAACCCTCAGATCCCCCTCAGACCCCCTTCCGATCACCTCCCCAGTGCATTGATTGCATCTATTTTCCCCTCTAACCACCCCCTGAGACACCCATCAATCACCTCCTGTCACCCCCCTAGCACTCCTATCCATCAGATCAGGCCCAATACAACCTGTCATCTAAAAGGCCACCCTGCTTATGACCGGTTCCACAAAATTCGCCCCCTCATAGACCACCTGTCATCAAAATTTGCAGATGCTTATACCCCTGAACAGTCATTTTGAGACATTTGGTTTCCAGACTACTCACGGTTTTGGGCCCGTAAAATGCCAGGGCGGTATAGGAACCCCACTAGTGACCCCATTTTAGAAAAAGACACCCCAAGGTATTCTGTTAGGTGTATGACGAGTTCATAGAAGATTTTATTTTTTGTCAAAAGTTAGCGGAAATTGATTTTTATTGGTTTTTTTTCACAAAGTGTCATTTTTCACTAACTTGTGACAAAAAATAAAATCTTCTATGAACTCACCATACACCTAACGGAATACCTTGGGGGTGTCTTCTTTCTAAAATGGGGTCACTTGTGGGGTTCCTATACTGCCCTGGCATTTTAGGGGCCCTAAACCGCGAGGAGTAGTCTAGAAAACAAATGCCTCAAAATGACCTGTGAATAGGACGTTGGGCCCCTTAGCTCACCTAGGCTGCAAAAAAGTGTCACACATGTGGTACCGCCGTACTCAGGAAAAGTAGTATAATGTGTTTTGGGGTGTATTTTTACACATACCCATGCTGGGTGGGAGAAATTTCTATGTAAATGGACAATTGTGTGTAAAAAAATCAAACAATTGTCATTTACAGAGATATTTCTCCCACTTAGCATGGGTATGTGTAAAAATACACCCCAAAACGCATTATACTACTTCTCCTGAGTACGGCGGTACCACATGTGTGGCACTGTTTTACACCCTAAGTACGCTAAGGGGCCCAAAGTCCAATGAGTACCTTTAGGATTTCACAGGTCATTTTGCGACATTTGGTTTCAAGACTACTCCTCACGGTTTAGGGCCCCTAAAATGCCAGGGCAGTATAGGAACCCCACAAATGACCCCATTCTAGAAAGAAGACACCCAAAGGTATTCCGTACGGAGTATGGTGAGTTCATAGAAGATTTTATTTTTTGTCACAAGTTAGCGGAAAATGACACTTTGTGGAAAAAAACAATTAAAATCAATTTCCGCTAACTTGTGACAAAAAAAATAAAAACTATGAACTCACCATACTCCTAACTGAATACCTTGGGGTGTCTTCTTTCTAAAATGGGGTCATTAGTGGGGTTCCTATACTGCCCTGGCATTTTAGGAGCCCTAAACCGTGAGGAGTAGTCTTGAAACAAAAATGACCTGTGAAATCCTAAAGGTACTCATTGGACTTTGGGCCCCTTAGTGCAGTTAGGGTGCAAAAAAGTGCCACACATGTGGTATCGCCGTACTCGGGAGAAGTAGTATAATGTGTTTTGGGGTGTATTTTTACACATACCCATGCTGGGTGGGAGAAATACCTCTGTAAATGACAATCTTTTGATTTTTTTACACACAATTGTCCATTTACAGAGGTATTTCTCCCACCCAGCATGGGTATGTGTAAAAATACACCCCAAAACACATTGTACTACTTCTCCCGAGTACGGCGATACCACATGTGTGGCACTTTTTTGCACCCTAACTGCGCTAAAGGGTCCAAAGTCCAATGAGTACCTTTAGGATTTCACAGGTCATTTTGAGAAATTTCGTTTCAAGACTACTCCTCACGGTTTAGGGCCCCTAAAATGCCAGGGCAGTATAGGAACCCCACAAATGACCCCATTTTAGAAAGAAGACACCCCAAGGTATTCCGTTAGTAGTATAGCGAGTTCATAGAAGATTTTATTTTTTGTCACAAGTTAGCGGAAATTGATTTTAATTGTGTTTTTTCACAAAGTGTCATTTTCCGCTAACTTGTGACAAAAAATAAAATCATCTATGAACTCACCATACTCCTAACGGAATACCTTGGGGTGTCTTCTTTCTAAAATGGGGTCATTTGTGGGGTTCCTATACTGCCCTGGCATTTTAGGGGCCCTAAACCGTGAGGAGTAGTCTTGAAACGAAATTTCTCAAAATGACCTGTGAAATCCTAAAGGTACTCATTGGACTTTGGGCCCTTTAGTGCAGTTAGGGTGCAAAAAAGTGCCACACATGTGGTATCGCCGTACTCAGGAGAAGTAGTATAATGTGTTTTAGGGTGTATTTTTACACATACCCATGCTGAGTGGGAGAAAGATCTCTGTAAATGGACAATTGTGTGTAAAAAAAATTAAAAAATTGTCATTTACAGAGATATTTCTCCCACCCAGCATGGGTATGTGTAAAAATACACCCCAAAACACATTATACTACTTCTCCTGAGTATGGCAATACCACATGTGTGGCACTTTTTTGCAGCCTAACTGTGCTAAGGGGTCCAAAGTTCAATGAGTACCTTTAGGATTTCACAGGTCATTTTGAGAAATTTAGGCTTTACAGGGGTGCTTACAATTTAGCACCCCCCAAAATGTCAGGACAGTAAACACACCCCACAAATGACCCATTTTGGAAAGTAGACCCTTCAAGGTATTCAGAGAGGGGCATGGTGAGTCTGTGGCAGATTTCATTTTTTTTTGTCGCAAGTTAGAAGAAATGGAAACTTTTTTTTTTTTTGGTCACAAAGTGTCATTTTCCGCTTACTTGTGACAAAAAATAATATCTTCTATGAACTCATTATGCCTCTCAGTAAATACTTTGGGATGTCTTCTTTCCAAAATGGGGTCATTTGGGGGGTATTTATACTATCCTGGAATTCTAGCCCCTCATGAAACATGACAGGTGGTCAGAAAAGTCAGAGATGCTTGAAAATGGGAAAATTCACTTTTTGCACCATAGTTTGTAAACGCTATAACTTTTACCCAATCCAATAAATATACACTGCATGGGTTTTTTTTTTATCCAAAACATGTTTGTCCACATTTTTCACGCTGCATGTATACAGAAATTTTACTTTATTTGAAAAATGTCAGCACAGAAAGTTAAAAAAAATCATTTTTTTATGCCAAAATTCATGTCTTTTTGATGAATATAATAAAAAGTAAAAATCGCAGGAGCAATCAAATAGCACCAAAAGAAAGCTTTATTAGTGACAAGAAAAGGAGCCAAAATTCATTTAGGCGGTAGGTTGTATGAGCGAGCAATAAACCGTGAAAGCTGCAGTGGTCTGAATGGAAAAAAAGTGGCCGGTCCTTAAGGGGTAGAAAGCCCTAGGTCCTCAAGTGGTTAAAGTGAACCGAGCATCATTTTTAGCACCCAGGGTATCTCAGTAGCACATGGCTCATTATTAAAAAGCAGCACTTCTGTGGACGGCAGGGCCTGTATGACCTCAGAAGTGTCAGGCAGATAAGGACTGATGTAGTTACTTTAGCAGAGAGCAAACAAAAGCTTTCATCAGTAGGGGGTTGGAGAGATGGGACACTGTGCTTCAAAGAGTTTAGAGAAGTCACAAATGCTACCTTCACACCTTTCCTATGGATCAATACAGGCAGCTAGAAGGGACGGCCAAAACATGGAAGCTCCTATAGCTATTAGAAACCAGGAGAAACTGCAAGAAAAAAATGGTGCTTAGCTCCCTTTAATGTCTGCTTGACACCACACTTCGTTCTCACCTAGGCACATAGCTGGGAGTCCAGGTTCCATGGCGAATGGCTTACTGTGATGTTGTTAGTGTTGGTACCGCTGTTAACTTTGCCACCAGTAGTTAGCATGGGCTCTACTAGAATGCAGAGTATGGGTTTGTTCACACTAAGAGCGATTTTGCTCTTCTTTTAAGCACTGGCGATTTTAAAAATCGCCTTGAAAGCGCTAGTGCAATGGTCGCTTATATGAGTGTTCTCACATAAGCGATACGCTTTCTATCCAATTGCAAATGCGGCTCCTGCACCATTTTCTGAGTGTTTGTGATTCAATAGAAAGTATAGGGAAATCGCAAAGCGCTTGAAAAAGCACTTTGAATTGCGATTTCCCGAGAGCTTTCATGAATAAATACATTGTATTTATTCATTTCCGGGTCAGAGTTCACTTCCTGACTGACGTCAGAAAGTGAAAAAAATCATAGCTGCACAAAAGTGCTTAGAAAAGCGCTTTTCTAAGCGAAAATCACTTAGAAAGCGTTTGGAAAAGTGCTTCAAAATAGCCCTATAAAACGCTCAGCGCTTGCGATAGCGCTGCGATTTATGATGTGAACTAGGCCTAAAAGTGGCCTCCTGGTCTCTACCAGACACCCTACAAGGGACAATGGGCCACAACGCCTGGTGGGCAATGGATTATTTGCTGCCGATGAACATCAGGTCATGACCCCTGAGATTCTCTTACCGGCGAGAGGGAGATCAAGAGACACTGCGATGTGGATATTTCTTGCAGAGTATGAAGGGATATAGAGCAGTGTTCTCCCCAAGCACTTTTAGCTGGGTGCTCCACCCAGGTAGTTTTGGTGAGCACCCGGCTGTCATCAGCTCACCTCCTCCTATTCTGTAAGCAGAGTTGCAAACAGAAGCACTGGCCCTGCATTCTCTCCTCTCACCCCACCCGGCTACTTTTTAATGTCACCCGGCTACTATTTCACTATTTCATTCCACCCGGCTGGAAAAAATTTCTGGGGAAAACATTGTAGAGAGAGTATGGGATACAGAGGCTGACATATTTACTTCTTTTTAACAATACCAGTTACCGATCCCTGGTGGGTGACCTGCCTCATACGTGTGTACGGGTCTTTACTATTGTGAACACAATCCCATCCAAGGGCATAGGCCCATGGACAGCAGTGCATGTACCAGTGACCAACCACTCTGATGCCTGAAGACAGAGACAGGAAGCTGAGTAGCACAGCTGTAGTGTGAAAGCACCCAAGAGCTTGTCAGATGAAATGCCACCGAGGGGTGAGTGAGATGTGCAGTGGAGACTGGTGAGCAGAACTGTTGTATTCAAACGTCTATCCAGTGAAGGGAGATTGACAACAAAATCCGGAATTCTCTGCACATGCTTAGATGTTCAAAGTGCACATATGGTGGGCCCTTATTCAATGAACTATTCTCTTGAGGTTTTTTTTTTTTAATTACAGGAGATAATTTTGCATCTGATTTACACGATAATGTTTCAGCCCCTCAGGGCCCTTTTCCACTAGCAATCGCAATTGCTAAACGCTAGCAATTGCGCAAGTCCCTAAATTGTTTTTCCACAATTGCGATTTTGCATATTCAATGCATTACATTGCAAAATCGCTGTAAAAATCACTCCAAGGCGTGATCGCGGAAAAGGGCCCTTACAACTCAAAAAGTGTTTACAAGTAATATCTGACTTAAAGTGAACACGAAGTGAGAGTGATAAGGAGGCTGCCATATTTCTTTCCTTTTAAACAATACTAGTTGCCTGGCAGCCCTGCTGATCTATTTGGCTGCAATAGTGTCTGACTAGCATCAGAAACAAGCATGCAGCTAATCTTGTCAGATCTGACAATAATGTCAGAAACACCTGATCTGCTGCATGTTTGTTTAGGGTCTATGGCTAAAAAGTATTAGAGGCAGAGAGGATCAGCAGGACAGCCAGGCTACTGGTATTGCTTAAAAGAAAATAAATATAGCAGCCTCCATTTACTTCTCACCTCGTGTTCACTTTAAACTAAGTACTAACGGGTGGATGGGGCATCTCCACCGACAAATGATCAAGCGTCGTTGGCGACCACGGAAACGAACAATTGTGTAAACGATCGTTTACACAAGCTCAGCAAATTACCATGGATCAGTGGGGATTGGAACTACCCTCCGCTATGTGATCCAACAGTTAAAAAATGAACTATTGCCGTGAGTGGCCTGCATCATGAAGCCATTTAATTTACAATGGTTTGCAAAAGTATTCGGCCCCCTTGAAGTTTTCCCCATTTTGTCATATAGCCAGGGCAACAATGAAATGGCTTAAAACAAAACATATCCAAGTGTTAGAATGGCCCAGTCAAAGTCCAGATCTAAATCCAATCGAGAATCTGTGGCAAGATCTGAAAACTGCTGTTCACAAACGCAGTCCATCTAATCTGACAAGGATTTCAGTCTCTAGATGTGCAAAGATGGTAGAGACATACCCTAAAAGATTGGCAGCTGTAATTGCAGCAAAGGGTGGTTCTACAAAGTATTGACTCAGGGGGATGAATAATTACGCACACCCCACTTTGCAATTATTTAAAAAAAAAAATGTTTGGAATCATGTATGATTTTCGTTCCACTTCTCACGTGTACACCACTTTGTATTGGTCTTTCATGTGGAATTCCAATAAAATTGATTCATGTTTGTGGCAGTAATATGACAAAATGTGAAAAACTTCAAGGGGGCCGAATACTTTTGCAAACCACTGTACCTCTTTATATTGCCCAGTTCTCTTAAGCATTAGGATCATAGCTGGTTTGCCACATCTTTGCAGCAGAACGAGGTATTTATCCCCCCAAAATCCCTGGGGCAAAATTCCGTGATCACAGATTTTTGCTTCTTGGAAGAAGCAGAGCTGAGCGCAGTAGCTCTAGTCAATCTCCGCCTCTCTCCACTCCTCTGTCTTCTTTCACTGATTCACTGAGAGGGGCGGGGAGAGGCGGAGATTTACTGGACTGGAGGCAGAGTTACTGCGCAAAGCTCTGCCTCCCCAGGCAGCAGAATCTGCGACCTGCAAAGTCGTGGAATTTTGCCCCAGGATTTTGGGGGGGAAAAATACCTTGTTCTGTCACGGGAATGCAGTGAATCAGCTATGATCTTAATGCTTAAGATAACTGGGCAATAAAAAGATGTAAATTAAATGGCTTCAGACTCTCTTGAACAAATTTTCATTAAACAATGTTACACGGTATCCTGGGTGTGGACCTTTATTCTGGGTATTTCCGACCTTGCCGGTGACGATAGAAAACTCAGGAGGTATGTTCATTGAATATGGGCCAATACTGCACAGCTTCTCTAGTAAATAACCTGCGGAATGTTGTTGTCACAAAACATTTCTTTCCATGAATCCATCGTCTAAATAGGATGACAGTATTTTTCCTTTCTATTACTAGGAAGGAGGATTGCCTGGATACTACAGAGGGCTCTTGCCCACCGTTATTGGGATGGCCCCTTATGCAGGTATGGCTTCTCTGCTGCATTCGCAATGCAAGGCTGGGCAACAGGATGTACAGTGATGCTGATGTTATTCTTTCACATATGTATTGTTAGTGCATGCATGCTATTTCTGATCATAGAAATAACCTAGACAGCTATCACTGACAATTTCTTGTATGGTAAGGATGCCCATACATTACTGGATTTTCAGGATCGATATCCAGCTGATGCGATCATAATGATCAAATGCTGCAACATGGCCACAATACCTTTCCAATATCGGCATACAATTTCCCAATGAACCCCCGGCTAGTCTTGCTTTAGATTGCAAAGGCCACTACACACGTTAAATTAATGTCGGGTGAGACGGCAAATAACGACCGACCTTTGGCGATAATCTAGTGGGTGTACAGCAGCCCCCACCTGGTCAGCGATCCGCCATGCAGATCATCTCAGCCCAGCGACAGCCGATAGCTTTGTTCCCACCAGTCGCCCTGCCCGCCGCGTCACGTCATATCTGAGCCGCTTCATCAGTCCTCCGCATTGCAACAGAACACGTTAGCCTGTGGTCTAACTGTGTCTGTGCAGCCTCGGCCCAGCAATGTCCCCTGAGGGATTGGGTCTAGATCCCCATCGGGAGACATCCATCTAGCATGTATTTATTTATTTAAGTATTTATATAGTGCTGTACAGAGTATATTGTCTTGTCACTAAATGTCCCTCAGAGGGGCTCACAATCTAATCCCCGCCATAGTCATATCTCTATGTACGTATTGTGTAGTGTATGTATCATAGGGCTTGATTCACAAAGCGGTGATAACCCAGTTAAAGACTTTAGGCGTGATAACCATTTTTATCATGCCTAAACTCAGTTTAGGCATGATAAGTTTAGTCATAAGTTTAGGCATGCTAAGTTTAGATAAGTGTAGATAGCGTGCCAAGTCCCGCACGCAAAGCAGTGCCATTAAACTCTATGCAAAGTGCACCAGACTTTGTTAGCGCAAAACTTTTGATCAGCTGTGCACTGCGGTGCTAACCCAGTTGGTGCTTAAACTTATCACGCCTAAAAACTTATCACACCTAAACTTATCATGCCTAAACTTATCACACCTAAACTTATCACACCTAAACTTATCATGCCTAAACTGAGTTTAGGCGTGATAAAGGGCTTTTCACCACGGTGCTAACTGTTAGCACCGCTTTGTGAATCAGGCCCATAGTCTAAGGCCAATTTTTTGGGAAGTGGGAGGAAACCAGAGTGCCTGGAGGAAACCCACGCAGACACGGGGAGAACATACAAACTCCTTGCAGACGATGACCTGGCTGGGATTCGAACCAGCGACCCAGTGCTGCAAGGCGAGAGCGCTAACCACTACGCCATGTATATGGGCCTTTCCCCGTGACAGTCCCAGGCAGAGGTTCATCTTCTCCACTGAAGAAGAACTGAATCCCATTTTGATGTGTGACCATTTCCTGCCTTCTGTTTTGAACAGGTATCTCATTTTTCACCTTTGAGACGTTAAAGACTGCTGGGCTTAAACATGCTCCGGAGCTGATGGGGAAACCATCTTTGGACAACCCGGATGTTATGGTACTGAAGACACCGGTCAGCTTGTGTTGTGGTGGAATCGCTGGCGCCATTTCCCAGACAATCTCGTACGTAGGCTCGTCCTCTGTATATCTTGGATTTCTGTGAGCTTAGTGGAACGTTGCTTTGCTGTGGTGAATGTGTAAATACTGTAAGTTTAAAGTGAACCTGTTGGGGAAAAAAGTACCCCAAATGGTTACCCCCCTTAATAGTAGGAAGCCTCTCTATAATCCAGAGGCTTCCCCCTTCCTCCACTACCGGCCTATTCCAGCACTTTTTCCCTTTGCTAACTTATCGACAAGCCCTCGTTGATGGCTCACACATGCGCTGTAGCAAGGACCCAATCAGGCTTGGCTTTATCCACCAAAGCTTGAGCAGGCCCATGCTACTGCTCAGGCTCAGTGTTGCTGCGCTTTGGGGGTGTCAGTGCTGGAACGGCGAGGTAGAGAGGGAGATTAGGGAAGGCTCTGGAGGATCTCCCGAGGGAAGTATCTGACGTTTTCTTTGTATAACCTGGATAATGCACATAGGAGATCAGGGTTCGAAAGCCAGTACCTACTCACTAAGGCATCCTTGGGCAAGACTCCCTAAAGTCTCAGGACTGTGAAGTCAGAGCAATTTTTGGGTACCTGGAGTCGGTGGTTTCATAAACTGAGCAGTAGGGATGATCATTGATAGGCAAATGTATGTAAATTTGGATGCAAATATATGCAGCTTGAAAATGGACCAGTTAAGTCCGAACCCAGGTTTAAATTGATTGGTTCATTTTTCAAGCATATATTTGCATAAAAATGTACATACATTTGCATAAACTCAGAAGTATTTGCATATCATTGATCAGTCGGAGTTGGATGATTTTTGTACCAACTCCACAGGGCTGCTAACACTGCAGGGTGGACCCTTGCGTGCCCTTAGTGGCTGCAGCTCTCAGCGCTTTGTCCAACAGGAGGAAAGCCATATACAGATATTGGCATTATTATTATTAACCTCACAGGTTTACTTTAATTAGTAAATTGTTACAATGTATTAAAAGCTCAAGTAGGTAAACAAAAAATAACTTATACTGGAACTTCAGTCTGGCATAACATGCAATGGACTCTTGTTTTCCTACTTTTTATTGCCTTAGAGTCATCATAGAGTCATCGTATTTACATTTGTCTCACAATAATGTCATCTGTGTAAAAAACACTCTGTGCTCCTTTTTGTGCTTCATGGACCTCCTGCACGCAGGCCCGGATTGACATCACAGGAGCCTATAGCCACAGATGTCCTGGCACCCTAGACTTCACCCTCCAGAAACCTACAGACCCCCACTGAACTGCACCATGACTGCTGGCTGCCCCAGCTGTCATTTCTATCTTACTTCCCTTGCCTGTCATAGGTAGCTACAGGTGTCCCTTAGCATTAGATAGCTAGAGGTACCCTCAGTATTAAGTTGCTAGTGCCCCTGACTGAAGGGAAATCTCATCATTGGAATGCTGAGAGCTGGGTAAGTAACCTTATGCTCTGCTTAGGAACTTTGCATAGGGAAGGAGGGAGGGAGTCAGTAGGGGATGGGAGTGAGCAGGGCCGGCCCTAGACTTTTTGCCGCCTGAGGCAAATTTATAAAAAAATTGCCACCGCCCAAGCAACCCTCCCCCCAACCCCCCCCCCCCCCCTGGGGGGCCGCCGAGCCGAAGGGGTATCGAGGAGGACGGGGGTATAGGGCATCGCTACCCCTCCGGCTCTGCGGCCGCCCCCCCCCTGCACCCACGGAGGGGCGGGTGCCGCCCCTAGAAGTTTGCCGCCTGAGGCAAACATTTCACCCCGCCTCATGAGCGGGCCGGCCCTGGGAGTGAGCCACCTTTCTATCACCAGGCGCCTGTAGGCACGTGCCTGCAGAGCCTTATGGAAAATCCAGCCCTGGCCTCCTGTGTCTCCTCTGTGCTCCTGATGCACTCTTTGGTACAGGCAGTCCAAATTTCGGTGCAGGGTGAAGCGGAAAGACTGATCACCCTGTGCCTGCTGAAAGTCCGGGGTGGCATTAGTGCTATTCCTCCTCCAAGTTGGAACTCGGAGAGGGGGAGTAGGCACGTAATTTGGGCTCTGGCAACTTCGCTTTTTGGGCACTGGCAACTGGCTCCAAAATTAGTCACGGAGCACTCTATAGCCGTAGTTCTCATTATGGCTTATGGTGGCGCCCAAAACTAGCCGTCTCATCCACAGTACATACTTACCACCCACAAGATGAACTGTCCTGCGTAGTAGCACATGATGGGATTGATTCACTGAAGAACGTTAATCTTAACCACTTAAGTACCAGCGGTCTCTGCCCCCTTAAGGAGCAGAGACAGTTGGTACAAGAAACGGCGGAATAACGACGAATACCGCCAAATCGTCACACATGCCCGCCGCAATCGCTGTCCACGCTGCACGCCGGGAACCTCAGCCACCCACTCTGCCATCTCTATGACGGCAGAGTTCCTGTGAGTCGGTCAGGAGGTGGCTCCTGACCCTGCCTATCAATGTAAGCTAATGGGAGCTGCTTACGCTGATAGCTGTTATAGAGACAGCAGAGCGAGCGAGTGAGCTGCGGCGGGAACACAGAGGTGAGATCGTCGGGAGTGATGAAAGCGGTGAGAACGCGTGGCATCGGTGTATTGAAATCTATCCCCTGGCAGCCAGATAGCCATCAAAACAGGGCGTAGTTTTTTAATTAGCGGGGTCCTTATCTAGTTAAATGACCACTATCGCAAAAAAAATTTAAAGATTTAAAATACAAATTTACGTGAAGTACGTTCGTCAAGAGTAAAATGTACTATACATTATTTTTCTCCTATAATACTGTTGCTTCCAGTAGGCAGTAGAAATCTGACAGATCAGACAGGTTTTGGACTACTAAGTCCATCTCCTCGTGGGGGATTTTCAGGGATTTTTTTATTTTCGAAATAACTTGTTTGATTTTCATTATTATGAATGAACATGGCCCTTGAACGGGGTTATGTCCATTCATTACAGGCATGTTGATTGGTTTGGGGAACACTTGTTCCCCCTCAACAATCGCTGCTATTTAAATCCTGCCGCATCAAACACTGGATGTGAATACGCGTCCAGATGAAATAAAGCTGCTCATATCTGGATGACCAGAGTTGTCCAGATAGGATTAGGTAGGTTTCTCTCTGCTTTACCTTAGTTGCATTGTAATTAACCACTTCAGCACTAGAGCAATTTTATCCGCTCATTTATTTTTTATTAACTTGCATAGACGAATATTTAATCTAATCTTCTTTTTACTCTTAGTTACCCTTTGGATGTTACACGGCGACGAATGCAGTTGTCCGCAATACTGCCAGATACTGAACAGTGCCGGTAAGTTCAACACCAACTCAGGGCACAGGTATTAAGTAAAAACATATACCGATATCGAATGGGATAATTCTATCATTGAGATGAGCATGATCTTGCCAGTTTTGCAAAATCTAGCTTATCTCAAATCTTTTATATTGCTGTACCTCACATTTTCTAAATGCAGTCATCTTTAACTGTTTGTTGACTGGGAGGTTTCACAGAACTTCCCAGACAGTGTGCACTAGATTCACTAATGTGTTATTATTTCATTATGATTGCCATTTTTAAAATCATTGTTATGGGCGGTCAGCTTTGTCCTGGGTGTCATCAAAATTTCCCATATATTCAAATGAATATTGGGGGCCAGATCAGGTGAGTAGGAAGGGTATTCCAATTTATTTTTTTTAAAGGGAACCTGAAGCGAGTAAAAGCATTTAAAATAAACACATGACATAGCTGCAAATGAATATTACATACTTACCTCACCGTCAGCTCCCCATTTTCTTCTTACAGTGATCCCTTCCAGTTCTGACAAGATTTTGTCAGCACTGAAATATACCGGTTGCTGTCAGTTATATATCAGCAGCTTTCAGTTACTACTGAATGTGCAAGGTAATGTCCATGTTTCCCTATGGCTTGAGTGGGCGATATTACAGTTTAACAGCGTGCTGATCAGGAAGCTGTTATGGGGGTAATGGCCATTTTTAAAATAGAGGACAGAGAATTCCATTGATCACAGAGGACAAACAAGACGCAGGAGAGGAGAAAGAGATTGAGGAGTAGACTACACAGGAGGCAAGTATGACCTGTGTATGGTTATTTTGACTTTTTATTTCCAGTTCAGGTTCTCTTTAAAACTTTAAGGTCGGTGTTACACTATGCGATGCACCTTACACATCTCACCGCAACGCAAAATCCCACTTATATGACCCTGCGACAGAGTGCGCTGATGGGGTCATATGGATAGTGCCTCACCCTAATCCCCCTTCCCACCACGCTCAGTGACACACTCTCTGCTGGGCAGGAAGTGCATCCCTGCTACTCCCGTCGGTCCCCGCATGCGCACCACGCTATATCATTTACACTATATGCATCGCCCATAGACTTCCATTACCCCAAGCACTGTGCGTTAAGTGCGGTACTTGCGGTAACGGACTGCTGCCACTTCCGTTGCACAGATATGGATGGCAATAAATGTGAAAGTCTCTATAGGCTGAGGTACAATAAGGTAAAGCAACGCTGGAATTACCCGGGGCCATATGGGCTGGTGCATTGCTGTGATGCAGTAGACATGACTTGTTGGCAAAAAGATTTGTTTTCTTTCAACATTTACAAATAGTCAATCTGGTGATGTTTATCTGGTCTGTTACACCTCTCATCATTATGAATGATAAACTGTATGGCGTATTCGTCACAACTGAAAATGAAAGAATCGTACGGCTTCACTGAACTTATTTAGTAGTACAAAAAGGCTCCTCTTACACAGGAGGCGGTGAAATTCCCTGCCGGGCGCTTGCTATGGTTTGGCATGGGAGCATTGCCGTCCCCGGATATGACACTTAGCATTTTTTTGCCATCGAGTAACACCACTGCATGCCAAACGATGATGCATATGGGGATTGATTCATTAAAGAGAACCCGAGGTGGGTTCTAAGAATGCTATCAGCACACAGAGGCTGGGTCTGCATATACTGCCCAGCCTCTGTTGCTATACTGCTGCCCCCCAGGCCACCCCTGCGCTCTGCTGTCCCCCATAAATCATACGCCGAGCTAGCGACACACAGCGTATCGCAGCCGGCTGTTTACCTTTGGAAGTGTCAGTCTCGCCGCTCCGCCGCCTCCTCCATAGCGCCGCTACCCACCTACGTCCCTGCCCTCCCTGCTGATTGGAGGGAAGGGACGCGGGTGGGGAGCGGCGCTATGGAGGAGGCGGGGGAGCGGCGAGACTGACACTTTCAAAGGTAAACAGCCGGCTGCGACACGCTGTGTTTGATTTATGGGGGGCAAGCAGAGCGCAGGGGGGACCTGGGGGGCAGCAGTATAGCAACAGAGGCTGGGTAGTATATGCAGAACCAGCCTCTGTGTGCTGATAGCATTCTTAGAACCTACCTCGGGTTCTCTTTAAAGTTTAATGCACGGGTTAAACCAGCGAGCGCACGCTACTGTCAACGTAGCATGCGCTCCTTGAAGTGCCTCGCGATGGTATGTAGCACAGACGCTGCTACATTAATTAACGTAGTAGCGGCCTCGCTAGTTAAGTATCGCGGTCGCCCTACAAGCCATACTGGTTTAACCCACACTGCTTAGTACATTAAACTTTAATTAATCAACCCCATGGAGTTGAAGAGACACTGAAGCGAAAAAAAAATTATGATATAATGAATTGAATGTGTAGTACGGATAATTACTGGAAGATTAGTAGCAATAGTAGTATTTATCAGTTATATAGTGTTTTTTTTATACCATTGCACCATTCTCTAATATTTGCAGTTTACACACTACTCAGCATTCTAAATCAGTGTTTCTCAACATTTTATTGATATGTACCCCTTTTAAAACCCTGTACTCACCAAGTACCCCCTGGCATAGTAAACATTATCACAAGTACCCCTTGACAAATATATACTTAATCGTAGTACATGATATTTGGTTCTAAACAATTTCCAAGCATTTACTATTGCTTTTAATCAGCTAAAATACTAATTTTTGCTGTTTAAATAGGATTTATCATTTTATACAACTCTAAATTTGTTCTTTTTGGTTAAGTATATCAAGGCCGAGTACCCCCTAGAACCCTCAGAAGTACCCCCTGGGGTACGCGTACCACACGTTGAGAACCTATGTTCTAAATGATTTTACAGAGCAGTCTTGTGAACTATTGACCTGTCTTCTGGAGAGAAAAAGAAAATACTGTGACTGATAGTTGAGATAACAAGCTTCAGAAGACAGAGCTTTCTGCGACTTTGAAAGTCGTGGAGCTCAATGGCTTTTTTGAATAGATAACAACAGGAGTATTTTAACGCTTCCTGTACTGGAAAGAATGTTAGACTTACGTCTCTGCTCCTAATGTTTATTTCTTAGCTGTACTACATATACAAATCAGATCATCTTTTTTTTTTCGCTTCAGTGTCTCTTGCATGAAATTATTAATATAATTATTTTTATTGCTGCAATGATACAATAGTAGTGTATTTACGGTGATTCATTTCATTTTAAAATTTGATTTGTTTTTTCTCCATAGAACGATGTATCAAACCCTAATGTACGTCTGCAAGGAGCACGGCATACGGAAAGGCCTGTACCGCGGCTTGTCGCTCAACTACATCCGCTGCATTCCCTCCCAGGCTGTGGCTTTTACCACTTATGAGTTTATGCGGCAGATTCTGCACTTAAACGAGTCCCCTTCATCCTCCAAGTAACCTTACAGCGCACAAAGCCCTGAACAATGACATAAATTCAATGCATAAAGAAGAATAGTGTATCTCATGTAACGTCTTCTCCCAGCTTACAGCTGCCCAGCAGAGCCGGCTCATCCCTAAGGCAATGCTAGGCAGCTGCCTAGGGCCTGGAGAGTGTAGGGGCCTGGTGGATGCTAGCCAGGTGGCTATCAGCGCTGGGCAAAAATTGCTGTCTTGCCAAGAGCCCCCATTTCATCTTAATCCTTTTCTGCTGCCCAGTACTGCAGATTGCACTACCAACCACAACTAAATGATGGCATTAGGATCACAAAGAAAAAAATAACTTTTTGTACTATATAATACAATAATTATATAATATAAAGTTTTTATAGTGATTTTTATAAAGACCTCTAATTATATTTATGGTTCGGCGTAACAGTTGTAGATACAACACAATACAAAATTCCAGCTGGCTGATTTATGTTTCTGTTTTGTAAAAATGTATGTAAAAATAATACCTGTATCTAGTTTTTATTGTAGGTATTACCAGATTGCTGCTGGGTAACATTACCACGTATACATAGGTTTATTTCTTGTGCTGTTTCATCCAGTTTGTAGACATTTCCTGATCAAAATCGAGACACTTAAAGGACCAATATCGCGGGAAAAAAGTAAAATTTAAAATACATGTAAACACATACAAATAAGAAGTACATTTCTTACAGAGTAAAATGAGCCATCAATTACCTTTCTCCTATGTTGCTGTCACTTACAGTAGATAGTAGAAATCTGACAGAACCGACAGGTTTTGGGCCAGTCCATCTCTTCATGGGGGATTCTCAGCACGGCCTTTATTCTTTATAAAGGCTCTACCTGAAAAGGATTTATATAAAGATGCTGTCCAGCCTCCCTATTCGCTTCCCACTTTTTTGGCAGCTGGACGGAGCAACTGCCATTTGCTAAGTGCTTTTGAAAGTAAAGCGAATCCCCCCATGAGAAGATGGGCTACTCCTAAACCTGCCAGTTCTTTCAGATTTCTATTACCTACTGTAAGTGACAGCAATATAGGAGAAAAGTGATTTATGGCTCATTTTACTCTGGAAGAAATGTACTTCTTATTTGTATGTGTTTAAATGCATTTTAAATTTTACAATTTTCACGATAGTGGTCCTTTAAGACTTCTTTTTTTTTATTTTATTTTTTTTTATGCATTTTTCCTCCTTCAAATACACTAAGTAAGGGGTAAGTAATGGAGGTGCGAGATCCTATGCAAAGCTGCCATATGATGTTAATAATGGATGGATGTTCCCTTCCAGCTTTTCTCCCTTCAGCTCAACTCAACTCGGCATAGATTAAAGGGCATCTGAAGTGAGAGGGATATGGAGGCGGACCCATTTATTTCCTTTTAAACCATGCAAATTGCCCGGCTGTCCCCCGATCCTCTGCCTCTAAAGGTGGCCATACATTTATCAACTTTTGTTTTTGCACAGATATCCCTGATCACATCTGCTAGTAATCAAAGTTGCAAATATTCCCCAATCGACCGATTTCCAGCCACAATTGGTCAATCACGCAAGATGGAAAATGTTGGTTGGTCGGCAGCAGATAGGGAGGGCGTTCAATTCAGTGGCTGACGAAGCTACTCTCACCTGTCCACCGTGCAGCTCCAGTGACGGCTCTCCTCTCCGGCCACTTCCTCTCTTCACTTCCGCTTCCCTGGAAGGACGCTGTTAAAACAGCGCAGGAGATTTGGGCACAGCCGGCTCCACCGTAGGCCGTAATAGGAATTATGGCTATAGCGGCCGTCAAAAGACGGAGGTCTAATTCAGCCACCAGCAATAGCTGGAAGCTGAAATTACATCTTTCCCCACTATCCATGGCGGCCTGGAGGGGGAATAGTAATTAGCGCCGCCGGGACTTGTGCAGGAGCAGGGTGAGCCGTATATCAGCTTTACCCTGCATTTCATAGGTATGCTCCCTGGGCGCCTGTGTTACGTAACTATAACACTAGAGGCCTCTAGTGGTCACTTAAAGGGATACTGTAGGGGGTCGGGGGAAAATGAGTTAAAGTTACCTGGGGCTTCTAATGGTCCCCCACAGACATCCTGTGCCCACGCAGCCACTCCCCAATGCTCCGGCCCCGCCTCTGGTTCACTTCTGGAATTTCAGACTTTAAAGTCTGAAAACCACTGCGCCTGCGTTGCCGTGTCCTCACTGTCGCTGATGTCACCAGGAGGGTACTGCGCATGCCCAGTATGGTCTGTGACATCAGGGGGGGGGGGCGAGGACACGGCAACGCAAGCGCAGTGGTTTTCAGACTTTACAGTCTGAAATTCCAGAAGTGAGCCAGAGGCGGGGCCAGAGCATCGGTGAGTGGCTGCGCAGGCACAGGATGTCTGCTGGGGACCATTAGAAGCCCCAGGTAAGTTCAACTCATTTTCCCCCGACCCCCCCCCTACAGTATCCCTTTAAGGTACATGCCATGCTGCCCCTAGTGCCAGTCCTCAGATCACACCGGCACCCGGAACTCAGGAGTGAAGAAGGAGCAGCCGGTGGGGAAAGCAGGGCCAGTGCGGCAGGCAGGTGAACTACATTGCATGGCTTGAGAGGGGGGTAGATAAAGGTCTCGGAGACCCAACAGCCAGGCACAGATTTTCAAAGATTTCATGCTGAAATTGATTGGAAATCTGTGTGTAGTGTGTGAAGAGACCTAAGCAGATAGATCTCTCTCTGATCAGATAATGATAAATAATCGGTTGGCCATATCGACCGGAATATGGACACCTTGATGTATTTAGCCATAGACCTGAACTAGCATGCAAATCAGATTTTTTTGACTCAAGTCTGAGTGAATTAGCTGCATGTTTGTTTCAGGTATGTGATTCAGACACTACTGCAGCCAAAGAGATCAGCAAGACAACCAGGCAGCTGGTATAATTTAAAAAATAAATATGGTAGCCTCCACATTTTTCTCACTACAGTTCTCCTTTAAGAGGGGCTCTACACTTCGTATATATTATGTGTCAAAACAGTATTTTGTCTCTCGTCACTGTTAGAATAGTTTGCATTGATTGTGATATAGTAGCAGTGCCTCACTTGAAATGAGCACAGATGACAATCTAGCATGTGTAGAGTAGCCCCCTCTAAGTCAGCTTCCTAATCTAGTTCTAGCTGTGGTGTAACACCTTTTGCTTGTGTATAACCCCCCCCCCCCCCCCCCCCCCATTCCCTCTCCATAGGACAGACTGAACATTTGTACAATTTCACTGACCGCAGGTGAACTGTCACCTTGTGTGATCATATAAGAGAGAGCATTATGTTGGAAGAATGACCCATGGTACCTTGCATACAGCATAGTATGCACAATGGTCGTTGCATTGAAGAAATCCACGCAAAACCATCAGAAGTATATAGATCCCGTTATATCATCTGCCAATCACATTTCTTCTTCTAGCACAGCATTATGGTGTGTACACACTTGAAAGATAAATTAAAGATCACAGACTTCATTTGCAAATCTGACAATCATCTGCAGATCTAAAAATCCATCCTGGTGGATCTGATCTGCAGATGACTGTCCGTTAAACAAGGTGTGTATGATGATCTGCAGATATCATAGACTATGAATGCATTTTGCAGGAACGGATCTTTTGCAGATACTGATCTGTTGCATGTGTACAGCATCTTTGTGCGCAGCATCTTGCAAAGATTTTGTATCTGATGGGGAGTTCAGCTCCATAGAATAGACTGTGCAGAGTATGGCTCTCATACTACATGGAAGGTGGTAAAATTGGTCTAAGATCTTTCATTTATCTTTCAAGTGTGTACACACCATTAGACTGCTAAACCTATGCAGAAGTACGGAGCAATAGGTATGCTTTATACATTCACAGCTTCCAATATGTTGTATCAAACCCCACTGGGCATTTCTGTAAAGGTGCCCATAGATTGCGTGACTTGTCGGCGGATCATCCATCCATTGATGATTATAATCGCAGTGTTCTCCCCAGGCTCTTTTAGCCAGGTGCTCCTCCCGGCTAGTTTTGGTGAGCACCCGACTGTTATTGCCTCACCTCCTCCTATGCTGTAAGCAGACTTGTGCAGAGACGCACCAGCCCTGCATTCTCTCATTACGCCCCACCCGTCTACTTTTTCTTGCCACCCGGCTGGAAAAAAATTCTGGGGAGAATATTGTAATCTGATCGCATGAAAATCGGTGCCCTCAAGAGCATGCACGATCAATGATGTCACCAATCAGGGGCCTAAATTGGTCGCATGAATCAATCAGACATGCTGTAAAATCTGGGGCCGACATGCTCGATCGTGTGCGCGACGGTAATGAAATGAATATGAAAGCGTGCTCCTCATTGGTTGTGTTGATAAACATAGTATTTTTATTTGTACACGCTGTAAAGGTACCTTGTGTATTTCATTTGTTTTTCACTTCAACTTTGATTTCTTCCTAAGGCAATTACCGTCTTTCCCCGAATATAAGACACTGTCTTATATTCTTTTTGGGGAGGAAATGTCTGCTAGGGCTTATTTTCGGGGGTGGGAGGGGCTAGACGCTGTGTGTATGGGCAGGTGCGTGGTCTCTTACCGCACCTCCCTTGTGGCTGCGTCCCCCTCCGTTCCTGGTAATTCCTCCGGTGGCGGCGGCATAGTAATCCATCTGTGAGGGCGCCCTGTGACCCTCACGCAGTACGCTAGGCCGGCTCTGCGCTGGCGCTCTCTTCCTGTCATCATGTGCGCCCGGCAGATGCGTCCCAGGCCTTACTTTCGGGGTAGGTCTTACTTTAGGGGAAAGACGGTAAGTATAGCAACCATCAGATTAATGTATGATTTCTTTAAGCATGTTTGTTTGTTTGTTTTTACTGCTTGTCCTATAATTTCCTTTTACTATTTTCTATTGTTGGAGACAAAGAACAATGCTGTCTATTTACCCACCGCACTGCGAGTTTCGCTGCGATTATGGGTGTAATCAGCTGTGCGACTGATCCCCAGCGAGGGGGGGGGGGGGGGGAAAGCTGCGGGAAGTTTCTACATACCTGAAGTTGCAATGCAGATCGCACAGCACTGCGCTTGCTCTGCAATGTGTGCGCTCCCATTCATTTACCCTACTCCCAAAACGTAGGAAAAATGATTACTGTGATAATCATGATGCCCTTGATTGGCAAAATGCATGCGCTTCCAAAATTGGATCAAAGTACATGCAGTGTTAAAAGACCCTGAAGTGCATAAGGAATAGACTATACCAGTATTATATGGTGAATTTACCATGTTGTCTCCTGAAACAGATTTAACGGAAATCAGAGACGTTAAGGTCTATAGATTTGATACTTACCCGGGGCTTCCTCCATCCCCATAAATACATGCGAGTCCCACGCCGTCCTCCCGCGGACTGCTGTTCAGCCGCAATCAGCCCCAGTAACAGGTTTAGTCGCAGCAGTCCAGGTGTACTGCGCATGCGCAGAAGACCCAGGCTGAACCCGACTGAGCCTGTTACCGGGGCTGATTGTGGTTGAACAGCAGACTGCAGGAGGACGGCGTGGGACTCGCATGTGTTAATGGGGCTGGAGGAAGTCCCGGGTAAGTATCAAATGCATAGACCTTAACGTCTCTGGTACACTTTAATCAAATTGTTAACCAATTCCTTGGTACAAATGTGAAAACAGCTGTCTAATAATTTCAGGTCTGATTAGTGAAATTTGATGTGTTTGATGTGAGGGTGTATATGTGACTGTATATAATTTCAATACATTTTTTAGGTAGATTCTCAGGCTAGTTAGTGGTTAGTTGATTTTAAGATTTCTCAAATCTGCCTGTGTTTAGCTGACAGTTCTCTGTAAGATATATGCGTTATTCTGCCTAGATCTTATGTGCCATGGCAGTCAGTGTGGGACTTATCTCAGGAAGGAAGCTGCTGCCTCTATGGACAGGCATTTGTGGACTGCGGGGGGTGACCAGAGTATGGCACTTGAACAGCACCATGCCCAATAAAGTAGCATCAGAACGAGAGGTAACCACTATTTAGATCATGGCTGTCCAACACCACTCCTCAAGGGCCGAGGTCTTTACATATTTTTGGCACAACTCAAATTAATAGATGGGACTGAATGAGGAAAGGTGTGGGTCCATCAGGCAGACCACATTTCCCAGTGCATAAACACTGGTATGGATATGGCCCATGATGACTGGAGTTGGACAGCCCTGACTTAGATATTACATCCAGCGGTTCTAACTTTCTGTCACCAACAGAACGTGGACCCCTCTGTTCGACAGCATTATTGCTGCTTTGTTTTTATATAGAGCGGTCCTCCTTCATATTGCTTTGCAGAGTACATAGTCATTGCATACAGACATGTTGTGCAGTTTGTTGTTTAGCTTGAGTATTTAATTGAGCTGGTTGTTTAGTTGGTTGGTGTGTGTGCATACTTATTGTTGTTCGGTTGGTCATGGTTGGTTGTGCATTATGTTGGACGTGTGTATGAGCCTTTAGCTGAGTATCTAGCCACCCAAATAAAAGCACAACTTACTGGTATTCCCCTGAGGAGGGTTGGGTGCCTAACTGGGGGATGCCTGTATAGACAAGACTGTTTTCCAAAACGATCATAGACAATCACTGTGAGTGGCAGAATTCTAATCTGTACAAGGTAAAGAAACTTCATATGCACTAAGCTTCACTATGCATTTAGCCGTTTACCTGGAGAGGAACAGACACAATTGCACAAGTGGAATCTCAGCCTAAGGAAACATTCACAGTGGGACTTTATGAAGGTTTCCCTATAAAACAGGAACGCAACGGAACTAAAAAGTTGGATACAGTGAAGCTAACAGTCAATGAAAGTATACTTCACTGTACTTGTTAACTTGCGTGTTTAGCGGTAATTAACTGTATGCAGTGTGTTATCATACTGCAAAGCTAACACCACACTGAACGGTGCATTGCAGTGTGGTAAGCCGTGATACAAAGTGGCCGTTACACTGCAACACATTACTGAAAGGGGGCCTTATTCTTGTGGCAGTGATGCAGATTCAAGGCCACTCCATATAGTTCTCAGTGTCACAGACACTTTACCAAAGCAGTAGGCTTCTTTCACATGAGAGGGGAAAGGCGATGAACTCACCGGCTATCAGCTGCTCTCGTGCACTGGCTGGGCACTTGCTAGCGCTCGGCTGTCAGCTGCTCTCGTGCACTGGCTGGGCACTTGCTAGCGCTCGGCTGTCAGCTGCTCTCGTGCACTGGCTGGGCACTTGCTAGCGCTCGGCTGTCAGCTGCTCTCGTGCACTGGCTGGGCACTTGCTAGCGCTCGGCTGTCAGCTGCTCTCGTGCACTGGCTGGGCATTAGCTAGCGCTCGGCTGTCAGCTGCTCTCGTGCACTGGCTGGGCCCTTGCTAGCGCTCGGCTGTCAGCTGCTCTCGTGCACTGGCTGGGCACTTGCTAGCGCTCGGCTGTCAGCTGCTCTCGTGCACTGGCTGGGCCCTTGCTAGCGCATCGGCTGTCAGCTGCTCTCATGCACTTGCTAGCGCTTGGCTGTCAGATGCTCTCGTGCACTGGCTGGGCACTTTCTAGCGCTCGGCTGTCAGCTGATCTCATGCTCTGGCTGGACACTTGCTAGCGCTCGCCTGCCAGCTGCTCTCATGCACTGGCGGGGCACTTGCTAGCGCTCGGTTGTCAGCTGCTCTCGTGCACTTGCTAGCACTCGGCTGTCAGATGATCTCGTGCACTGGCTGGGCACTTGCTAGTGCTCGGCTGTCAGCTGCTCTCGTGTACTAGCTGGGCACTTGCTAGCGCTCTGCTGTCGGCTGCTCTCGTGCACTGGCTGGGCATTTGCTAGCGCTCGGCTGTCAGCTGCTCTCGTGCACTGGCTGGGCATTTGCTAGCGCTCGGCTGTCAGCTGCTCTCATGCACTGGCTGGGCACTTGCTAGCGCTCGGCTGTCAGCTGCTCTCGTGCACTGGCTGGGCCCTTGCTAGCGCATCGGCTGTCAGCTGCTCTCATGCACTTGCTAGCGCTCGGCTGTCAGCTGCTCTCGTGCACTGGCTGGGCACTTGCTAGCGCTCGGCTGTCAGCTGATCTCATGCTCTGGCTGGACACTTGCTAGCGCTCGCCTGCCAGCTGATCTCGTGCACTGGTGGGGCACTTGCTAGCGCATCGGCTGTCAGCTGCTCTCATGCACTGGCGGGGCACTTGCTAGCGCTCGGTTGTCAGCTGCTCTCGTGCACTTGCTAGCACTCGGCTGTCAGATGATCTCGTGCACTGGCTGGGCACTTGCTAGCGCTCGGCTGTCAGCTGCTCTCGTGTTCTAGCTGGGCACTTGCTAGCACTCTGCTGTCGGCTGCTCTCGTGCACTGGCTGGGCATTTGCTAGCGCTCGGCTGTCAGCTGCTCTCGTGCACTGGCTCGGCCCTTGCTAGCGCATCGGCTGTCAGCTGCTCTCATGCACTTGCTAGCGCTCGGCTGTCAGCTGCTCTCGTGCACTGGCTGGGCACTTGCTAGCGCTCGCCTGCCAGCTGCTCTCGTGCACTGGCTCGGCCCTTGCTAGCGCATCGGCTGTCAGCTGCTCTCATGCACTTGCTAGCGCTCGGCTGTCAGCTGATCTCATGCTCTGGCTGGACACTTGCTAGCGCTCGCCTGCCAGCTGCTCTCGTGCACTGGTGGGGCACTTGCTAGCGCATCGGCTGTCAGCTGCTCTCATGCACTGGCGGGGCACTTGCTAGCGCTCGGCTGTCAGCTGCTCTCGTGCACTTGCTAGCACTCGGCTGTCAGCTGATCTCATGCTCTGGCTGGGCACTTGCTAGCACTCGGCTGTCAGCTGCTCTCGTGCACTGGCTGGGCACTTGCTAGCACTCGGCTGTCAGCTGCTCTCATGCACTGGCTGGGCACTTTCTAGCGCTCGGCTGTCAGCTGCTCTCGTGCACTAGCTGGGCACTTGCTAGCGCTCAGCTGTCAGCTGCTCTCGTGCACTGGCTGGGCACTTACTAGCGCTCGGCTGTCGGCTGCTCTTGTGCACTGGCTGGGCCCTTGCTAGCGCTCGGCGGGCAGCTGCTCTCGTGCACTGGCTGGGCATTTGCTAGCGCTCGGCTGTCAGCTGCTCTCGTGCACTGGCTGGGCATTAGCTAGCGCTCGGCTGTCAGCTGCTCTCATGCACTGGCTGGGCACTTGCTAGCGCTCGTCTGTCAGCTGCTCTCGTGTACTAGCTGTGCACTTGCTAGCGCTCGGCGGGCAGCTGCTCTCGTGCACTGGCTGGGCATTTGCTAGCGCTCGTCTGTCAGCTGCTCTCGTGTACTAGCTGTGCACTTGCTAGCGCTCAGCTGTCAGCTGCTCTCGTGCACTGGCTGGGCACTTGCTAGCGCTCGGCTGTCAGCTGCTCTCGTGCACTGGCTGGGCACTTGCTAGCACTCAGCTGCCACGCCTCTCGTGCGCTTAGTTGGGCACTTGCCAGCGCTTGGCGGTCAGCTGCTCTCGTGCACTGGCTGGGCACTTGCCAGTGCTTGGCTATCAGCTGCTCTCGTGCACTGGCTGGGCACCTACTTGCTCTTGGCATGTTTTTTTTGTTTGCTAGAGGGTAATGTGTGGGGTTTCAAATGCTGCCATTCGGATACAAGAAATTGCAGCCAAAAGGCACTTGCGGCCAGAGCCCAGGAGGCGGAACCGCCAGACAAGTGCTCAGTTCAGCCTCACATGTGAAAGAGGCCTTAGGGCAGCTTTAAGGGAAAGGTGAGTATAATTTTTTTCCTTACAGGTAATTTTTTACTTCCGTATATGCTGAAGATTTTCCTTCTCAATAATTCTACTATTGCTTGTTATTGTGGGCACAATTGCTTTTCTGCACTCAAAACTTGTTTGAGCTTCCTGCAACAACAAGGTCCAAGACTGATTAGGCCTTGAACCCATTAGAGCATTTTTTTTTTAGCGTTTAGGGAGCGTTTCAAATTGCTAGTGATTTCCCTAAAGGCTCTGCCAATGTAAATGGATGGGACAGATTCCACTAGAGCGATTGCGATTAAGCAAATTGCAATCGCAGGACATGTAGCAAATTGGGAGCTTTTCCATTCTAATGAATTGTATAGGAGAGGGGAAATTGCTCCAAAAATTGCGCGATCATATGTTTTTACATGTGTGTGATCGCGCCTATTTTAAGCGTGATTGTAATGACAGTGAATGGGAGTAATTTTTTTTAAAGCATTCAGAAAGCGCTAATCAAATAGCAAGCGCTCAGAAAAGCACTTATAGGGCTTGATTCACAAAGCGGTGCTAACCTACTTAGCACGTCTAAAGTCTTTAGACATGCTAACCAGGGTGCTAAGAAGGTTAGCACCAGATTTCTCAATCAGATCGCGCACAAAGTTTTGCGTGCGCAAAGTTTTGCGTGCGCTAAGTCCCATAGACTTTAATGGGCACTTCGCGCGGAGCACCCTGTGCAGTGCACGCGTAAAGTTTTACGTGCATAAAGTTTTACGCGCGAAAAGCTCGTTTAGACGTGTTAAGGGGGTTTTCACAGGCGTGCTAACAGTTAGCACCGCTTTGTGAATCAAGCCCATAGTGTGTCTGAGCCCTTAGGCCTGGAACCCACTACAAAACTCTATCGCTAATCGCAATCGCTAGCGTTTTGTATGAGCGGTTTGCAAGCGATTTCATGAGCATTTTCAGGAGCGTTTTTAAAAAGTGTATTCTATTTGCCAGCGGTTGAGTAGCGATTAGCGGTTTAATTCGGATTGGTCCTTTCAATTCATTTTAATTTTATTACAGTGTGCAGTAACTTCAAACCGCTGGCAAAATCGCTCTGTGTAGGTTTTGATAAGTGATTATGCCAGCGCTTATATACTTTACATTGCAGAAACGCTGACGCTAAAAATGCTGCATGTTTTGCGATTTGGTAATCGCAATCGCTCCAGTGGAACTTGGCCCATTCATTAATATTAGTTGAGCGTTTAGGGAAATCGCTAGCGGTTTGAATCGCTCCTTAAACGCTGATAAAATCGCTGTAGGGGGTTCCAGCCCTTACTCTGATTTCCAGTGTGTTTGTAGCCGTGTGACTGTGTTGTGGTACTTCTTGACTGTTTGTGCTCCAGGAAGCTATTGGCTTATTCATTATGACGTTTATAGAGATACAACAATCAGCCTCATAGTTACTACTGTGAAAGCAATATTTTAATTGTAGACCTTTTTTCTTTGATGGGAACAGCAGCTAAATTACAGAACATGATCAGTTTAATAATTTACACGTCTATGGACTTCTCATCGATTATATATTTTTTTTTTTCACATGAACAATTTTATTTTTTAGTATACATTTATAAATTCATGGAGTCCCAATAACATTTCTTGAATTTGTGAATAGTTTGAAGACTGATAAATTTCACATGCATTTTATTTGTACACTTCTGGTCTTTAAATAAAGATGTTAATTATGGTGTGCGCCTGTTTCATTGGCAAACCCGTCACCCTGTTGGACTAAAGAAGTCAGGTACAGAAGTGTCCGTGTGATCACAATTACCCATCTGCAGCTTTTCCTGCACTCCTGCCAACAATTGTGTAGTGAGAAGTTTACCTGCATTGTACATAATGTAAGGCATACATGTCAAATCTGGCCCTCAGAGACAATAAATTTGGCCTTCAAGTGGTTTCCCCACTTTGCATTATGTTTGGCCCACTCTAGACCACCAGGGAAGCTAGATTGAAGGTGAAGCCCTAGAACACCAGGGAAGGCATATAAGGAGGTAGGGGGAAACCCCTAAACACTAGGGAACTGTATAGGGGAGAGTGTGGGCCACTAGACACCAAGGAACTGTATAGGGGAGGAAGGAGGGCCACTAGACACCAGGGGATAGTATAGGGGAGGGTGGAGGCCTCTAGACATCAGGGAATTGTATAGGGGGGAGGGAGGATCACTAGACACCAAGGAACTGTATAGGGGACAAAGGAGGGCCACTAGACACCAGGGGATAGTATAGGGGAGGGTGGAGGCCTCTAGACATCAGGGAATTGTATAGGGGGGAGGGAGGATCACTAGACACCAAGGAACTGTATAGGGGACAAAGGAGGGCCACTAGACACCAGGGGATAGTATAGGGGAGGGTGGAGGCCTCTAGACATCAGGGAATTGTATAGGGGGGAGGGAGGATCACTAGACACCAAGGAACTGTATAGGGGACAAAGGAGGGCCACTAGACACCAGGGGATAGTATAGGGGAGGGTGGAGGCCTCTAGACATCAGGGAATTGTATAGGGGGAGGGAGGATCACTAGACACCAAGGAACTGTATAGGCGTTGGAGGGGCGACAGACACCTGGGAAGCTTATAAGGGAGGAAGGTGGCCAGTAGACATTGAAGTTGGCCCGCAATTAGGTCCCAATGTATGTTCACAGTGGGATGTTGCGTTTCCTGTATAACAGGAACACAACGGAACGAAAAAGCGGCACCACATGTAACGGCTACTTTGCATCACATACAGTGAAGCATATGGTCTATAAAAAGTACTCCACTATATGCGTTTGCGTGGGTTTGGTGGTAACGCACTGCATGCAGTATTGCTACCCGTTCACACCACATCACTACCACTCGTTCAACAGTACGAGAATCACATCGCCATCACCCCCAAAGCGCTGCATGCAGCAGGTTTGTAATTTATGCAAATCACAAACCCTGCAGTGAGAATGATCCCATAGGAAGACATTACCAACAGGTAAGCGCTTTTGCTAGTGTTTTGCTCTGGCGATTTTTGGCGATTAACGCGAAAAATCGCCATTCACACTTGGCGATTTTTCGCGATCGCGTTTAGTGCTTCTATAGTACTATATGCGATCGCCGAGAAATCGCATGAAAATGGTGCAGGATACAAATGTGTTTGGCGATTTGCGTTAATCGCCGGCGATTAACGCACATCGCCCAAGTGACATCGGGCCCATAGGAAATTATGGCACTAGCGCTTGAGCGTTTTGCCGAAATCGCCGGCAAAACGCTCAGATGTGAACAGGGCCTTAGAGTCAGAGGATCAGCAGAGGATTGCCAGGCAATTGTTATTGCTTAAGGCTGCTTTCACAGTGGGACGTTACAGGCGCACGTTAGTGCAGCCTGTAACGCATCCCAACTCACAGCAATGATTAATCAATGGGCTGTTCACAGTGCCCACGTTGCGTTACATTGTAACGCAGCGCGTAAGTTGAAAGTGCTGCATGCTGTGCGTTATAAGCGGCTAAGCCGCGTTAGACTGTGCGCACATGCTCAGTAGTGTTGGACGAGGAGGTCTTCCCTCCTCGGCCAGGCACAGGGCTAATTAATATTCACTGCACGGTGTGACGTGCAGTGTTTACTTCCTGGAGCGCCGCTCCGTGCGGCGATTGGCTGGCGGGACCATGTGATGCCTCATGCGTCCAAGAGTACGCATCACGGACGTCAGAGTGAGCTGCACGACGCGGCTCACTGACGTCCACATCCAAGAGCACCAGGCGTTGCGTTAGGGGCACGTTATGCGACCATAACGTCCCCTAAAACTCAACGTCTTGGTGTGAAAGTAGCCTAAAGGTAAATAAATGTGAGCTACCATATTATGTCTTGCTTCAGTTGTCCTTTAAAAAAAATGCGAGTGCAAAAAAAATAAAAAAAAAATTGCACAAACAGTACTACAAGCTTAAGGGCTTGTTTCCACTAAACGCAGATTCTGCATGCAGAAAACTGACTCCAATGAATGCCTATGGGAAATCTGCATCAGAAAAATCACGTTCAGTGGAAACAGGCCCATAGGCATTCATTGGAGTCAGTTTTCTGCATGCAGAATCTGCGTGTAGTGAAAACAGGCCGGGCCCGTTCACACTGCACGCGTTTCCAGCCGCGTTTTGGAAACGCGTGCAGGTGGCCAAAACGCACGACATCAGACATTGCATAGAGTGCAATGTCTAATGTTCACACTGCATGCGTTCCGGACCTGTGCGGTCCGGGAACGCATGCTGCACGCAGATTTTGCAAAAACGCTTGGCTGTCCCATTCACTTTTCAGTGATGGGATCAGCCACGCAACGCACACAAACGCGGATGGCCATGCGTTCGTACGCGTTGCGGTCCGCACGCGTTCCGCACGCATGGCCATCCGCATTTCTGATCTGAACGGGCCCTAAGCTTTTCCTTTTTACATTTTTTTTTTTTGTAAAGAATAGTTGGTAAGGGCTCGTTTCCACTGCATGCGGTACGATCATTGCACCGCAACTAAACCGCCGCCACTGTAAGTCAATAGAACTGTTTCCATCAATGCAAATTACCTGACGCGATGCGGCACGATCCAACGTGGCGGAAATTATGTATAGCATGCTGCAGTTTTTTGCAGCATGCATCCAATTCACCATAGCCGGTGACAGGAAGCCGCACGCTGTTGCATCCGGTTGTTCGGACAACACCTGGAAGCATATATGCGGCGGGATGTGAGGCGGTGCAGCGATCGGCTCGCATCCAAAACGCTAGTGGAAACGGGCCTTAAAACGCAATTGCACAGTGAAAAATTAAAAATTTCCTTTACATCGCATGGATCCGCATGGAGAAACAAGTGCTGAAGAGAAATGGTGCATGCAGTGCGTTAGCAATTATCAATTGAAAATGGGCCTTTGCAATTACTCAGAGGAGACACGTGATGAGTTCTTTGCACATCGGTAGTGATTGGCCTCCATAAACCCAGGTGGACACCTTTCCCAACTAAAGGCTCATACACACATCAGACCATAGTCTTTGGAAAATGAAAGATCACAGACCAATTTTACCCCCTTCCATGTAGTATGAGAGCCATACCTACACAGTCTATTCTATGGAGCTGAACTCCCCATCAGACAGAAATGTTTGCAAGATGCTGCACACACAGATGCTGCACACATGCAACAGATCAGTATCTGCAAAAGATCTGTTCCTGCAAAATGCATTCATAGTCTGATATCTGCAGATCCTCATACACACCTTGTTTAACAGACATTCATCTACAGATCAGATCCACCAGGATGGATTTTCAGATCTGCAGATAATTGTCTGATCTGCAGATGAATGTCAGTTAAACAAGGTGTGTATGATGATCTGCAGATCTCATAGACTATGAATGCAATTTGCAGGAACGGATCTTTGGCAGGAACAGATCTTTTGCAGATACTGATCTTTTGTGTCTGTACAGCATCTGTGTGTGCAGCATCTTGCAAAGATTTTTTTCTGATGGGGAGTTCAGCTCCATAGAAAACACTGAAGGTATGGCTCTCATACTACATGAAGGGTGGTAAGATTGGTCTGTGATCTTTCATTTTCCAAAGACTATAGTCTGATGTGTGTATGAGCATTAACCTTCCTGGCGGTTCTTTAATTCTGCCAAATAGGCAAAAATACATTTAAACATTTTTTTTTTTTTTGTTTCATGTAAAGCTACCAGAGTGGTAGCTACATAAAACAACACTAGAGGGCGCATGGGTCCCTCTAGTGCGATCGTCGCCGGCATCGATAGCAAACAGGGGAATGCGTATAGAACGCGTTCCCGTTTGGGTTTTACTGTCGCCATGGCGACGACCGGAATGACGTCAGCCGACGTCCTGATGTCAGACGCCTCCGATCCAGCCCACAGCGCTGCCTGGAAGTCATTGGTCCAGGCAGCGCAGGGCTCTGGCGGGGCCCTCCTCCGCCGCTGCGTGCGGACGATCGCCGCGGAGTGGCGGCGATCAAGCTGGACGCGCAGCTAGCAAAGTGCTAGCTGCGCGTACAGCACTTTAAATGAAGCAAATCGCCCCACCAGGGGCTGAGATATCCTCTGCGGCGGCTTACTCCGAGCTCAGCTCGGGGTTACCGCTAAGAGGGTTTTTAAGGCCTCTTTTCCACGAACTGTTTAGCTGTGTGCTCAGCAAGCAGTTACCAGGCAGCAGTGAGCAGTTACCAAGCAGGAGTGAGCAGTTGTGAGGGTTTGAGAGACATTTCATTGCTTGCAAACAGTTCGTGGAAAAGAGGCCTAACTCAACTTGCAACAGGCGGACTTCAACTGAATTACTGACTGTCTCAAGGATAATTAAAGCTAACAGGATGCACATGGCCACAATCTAGATTCCCACAGCAAAGGACCCGAACATTTTGGGCTCTATTCATAAAAAATTTGTGGCGAAAAAACTCCTGGAGGGAAAATACCGCAGCGGTATTTTAGACTTCTGGGTGGTAATTCATAAAAATCTTGCCAGCTGCGATGCAAGAGCGGATATCTCCCGCTGAAAGCTGGCGGTAAGCTGTTGGAAGGCATGCGGAAACACTTCAGCCGGCAGAGTCCCTCCGTGCACTGCTCTCTCTGGGAGGTCTGTCCCATTCACTTGTATGTAATCCGCAAAATCAGAGGAAGCGGTATTTCCCGTCCACATACCGCTTCCTCTAATCTTTATGAATGGCCATTTTGTTACTTTTTTCTAGATAAATCTAGAAAAACACTGGAGAAGGCGGAAATTTCTCGCTCTGCTGGGGGATTGTAGATTTTCATGCGGGAACAGCTTTTATGAATGCCCACTTTGCTAAATGGTCGGGAAAATCCGCTGTTTTGAGCGGAAAACTTGCGGTAACCTCAGGGCCGGCCCGCTCATGAGGCGGGGTGAAACTTTTGCCTCAGGCGGCACATTTCTAGGGGCGGCATCCGCCCGTCGGTGGGTGCGGGGAGCCGGTCACCAAGCTGGAGGGGTAGCGGGCAAGACGGGGGTATTGGGCCTAGCGGCGGGGAGGGGGGTCGGACCCCCCCTCCCTCGCCTGGGTCCCCTGTCCTCCGCTCCCCTCCAGCCTTAAATAGATCAGAAGCTCTACTCATAAGAGGCAGTGGGCGGGGAGGACTCACCTCTTCCTCGATCCAGCGCAGCGGGGGGGGGCGGGTTTGGCAGCAATAATTTTTTCAAAATTTGCCTCAGGCGGGAAAAAGTCTAGGGCCGGCCCTGGGTAACCTTTTATGAATAGAGCCCTTTGTGAGCTATAGAACTCTATTAGGCCTCTTTTCCACGAACTGTTGATAAGCATTGAAATGCCTATCAAACTCTCACAACTGCTCACTGCTGCCTGGTAACTGCTTGCTGAGCACACAGCTAAACCGTTCCTGGAAAAGAGACCTTATCAATTTGTAATTAATTTTAAACAAAAACTACAGGCAGGGCCGGTCCGCCCATGAGGCGGGGTGAAACTTTTGCCTCAGGCGGCACTTCTGGGGGGGCGGCACCTGCCCGTCCGTGGGTGTGGGGGGCCGCCCGAGCTGGAGGGGATAGCGGGCAGGAAGGGGGTATTGGGCCTAGAGGTGGTGGGGGGGCCGGACCCCCCAACCCTCACCAGGGTCCCCCGTCCTCCGCTCCCCTCCAGCTTTAAAAAGTTAAGTTGCCGCCGCTATTGTAAGAGGCACGGGCGGGGACCACTCACCTCTTCCGCGTTCCAGCGTGCGCTCCACTGACGCCACTTCCTGCTACGCCGTCCACTGTATTGTAAGTGGACGGCATTACAGGAAGTGACGTCAGTGGAGCGCACGTTGGAACGCGGAAAAGGTGAATGATCCCTGTCCGTGCCTCTTACAATAACTGCAGCAACTTAACTTTTTAAAGCTGGAGGGGAGCGGAGCACGGGGGACGGGGGTCCGACCCCACCCCCCCCCCCCCACCTGCCTGCTATCCCCTCCAGCTTGGCGGCCCCCTACACCCTCGGCTTGGGGGGGAGGGGTTGGGGCGTGAATTTCTTTAAAGTTTGCGGCAAAAAGTCTAGGGCCGGGCCTGACTACAGGCACATTTTCACTTTGTCAGTGGGTGAAGATTTATGGGTATATTGTAAATTGATTTGTCCTGTGGTTTCCAGCTACAGGTCAGGATTGTATCAATCATCAGACGCCCGGTTCACATTAAGCTGGCCACTAACGGTCCAATGTCTAGCGAAAAATCGTTCGAGCGATCAGAAATTCTGATCGGATTGGTTGTAAATAATCTCCATTGGAGGACACAGTCGATTACGGACGAGTGAAAAAAATGTCGCCCGAATGAATTTTGGTCGAACGAAAATTTGGATTTTCTTGGTGGTGGTGATATATAGGAAGCAATGATTGGTTAGTTGATGGTGTAGTGAACGATTTTTCATCCGATCAGAAATTCTGATCGCTCAAACGATTTTTCGCTAGAAATTGGACCGTTAGTGGCCAGCTGTAGTGTTAAAAAGTAGACCGTAAGCGGAACGGATACTGTACAAACGGAAGGGATGAGACCGGATTTAATGTTAATCTATGGAACCATTCACATGCATCTGCTCGAACGGATTCATTCCGTAGATTCCGCTGAACGGAACATAACTTTGCTGCAGCCCCATTTTTCCCGGACCGGAAACGGAAGATGAAGCCCTGCATTGGGGGCAATGAGAGAACGGAATATTTCTTCACACTACTGAAGAAACGGACCTTTCCAAGGGCAAAATCCACTGGGGGTGGCAGTCTGGTGGGATGTGGGGACGCAAACCAGGCCGTTCCTGAGCGGGTGGGTGAGAGAGGGTAAAGCTTACCCAGGCGTCTTCTTCATTGCAGCCGGGCGATAAAGTTTCTTCCAGGCTTCCGTCTTCTGTGTTGTTCTGCGTCGAGACTAGTCACATGATGCGTGTAGTCATATGACGCGGAAGAAGACTGAAGCCTGGAAGAAACCCTCTTTATCACCCGGCTGCAATCAGGGATGCTCACCAGATGAAATCCGAATGAGTTTTATTCAGATTTCTTTAAGGGAATTAAAGCACCTGAGTAGGTGTGCTAGAGGGGGTTAAACGTACCCAGCAGGCATCTTCTTTAACCCGTTCCAAGCTGTGTCACATGACTGCTACGCTTCCTCCTTCAACCCGGAAGGAGGAAGTGTTTGTAATCATGTGACTGCAGCATGGAACGCAGAGTGCGACGGGTTAAAGAAGATGCCTGCTGGGTAAGTTTAACCCTCCCTCGCACACCCACTCAGGTGTTTTAATTACCTAGGTGAAATCCGAATGAAACTCATTTGGATTTCTTCCGGTGAGCATCCCTGGCTGCAATGAAGACGCCTGGGTACGTTTTGCACCCTCCCTCACCTGCTGGAGTAAAAACAGATTTCATGGTTAACAATCTACTGTAGCGAAGGACCCATGAAACTGAGTGTCAGGGCCCTTTTCCACTGCTGCTTGCGCTACTGCCCATGATTGCGCAAGCAGCAATTACCACTAGCTACGATTGTTTTGTTGTTAATCCTTTGAGAAGGGAGCGCAGCTGCGTGAGCTGGCGATTGTGTGCGGAGGAAAAAGCAACGCGCACTAGTGGTGAACTGAGTACTGCAATTTACATGTAAATCACGGTGCTTTAGCGATTGGCAAAACAGCTGCAATACACTTTTTGAAGTGGATTGCAGCCAGTGGAAAAGGACACTTAGGGCTTTTTTTTTTTTTTTTAAATCGCCCACAAAACGCTTGTGCAATGAATCTCTAGGAGAAGGTTCATAGCGCGTTGTGTCCGTAAAGCTGTACCTGTACCATTTTTGGGGCGTTTTTGCTATAATGGAAGGTATAGGAAAAAACGCAAAATGCTCACAAAATCACTTTGTGCAGTGATTGCGTTTTTAAGAATAAATACATTGGGCTCTATTCTCAATGACTTCCCGCATGCGGTAAAGTCAGTGTGAGAAATTTGCGACCAAAACATCGCCATGTTGAGATTTACAAAATTTTCTGCATGTTGTTTCGTGCGGAAAAAGTTCCGCAAAAGTCGGTATTTTCGCCCCAAAAAAACACATTCACAAAATATTTCAGACGCATTATTTCAGCGTTAATTACCGATTTTTTTTTTTTATCACCTGCAAGTAGTAGGTGATATATTTTGCATCCCATTGATTTTAGTGACGTCTGGTGGACTTTGAAATTTTTTTTTAAACTATTTTTCATGCAACCTTTTTACCGCACATTTAATTGCCGTTTCCGCACTCTTTTTACCGTATGCGGAAAACATGCGGAACATTTTAGTGGATGCAGAAAAAATGCGGAGATTACCGCTGGCGGTAATATTTTGCGGCGATTTGGCCTCTTTGAGAATAGAGCCCATTGTATTTATTCTTTTCCGGGTCAAAAAAGAGTTCACTTCCTGATTTGCGTCATTTACAAAATGCGAATTACAAATCCGCTCGGGAAAAGTGCTTAGAAAAGCGTGCAGTGGAGCGCCGGGAGGCAATTAAAAAAAAAAGCGCACAAAAATGCAAAACGCTTGCATTTTTTTAGATGTGAACCAGGCCTTAGGGCCCATTCACACTAGAGCTTTTTGCCATTGATTGCTGCAAAACGCTCAAGCGCTAGCGCTTTTAAAGTGCTAGTGCAATAAAAACCTATGGGCCCCTTCTCACTTGGGCGATTTGCAAATCGCCAAACGCAAACTCGTAGCCTGCACCATTTTCAGACGATTTCCCGGCGATCGCATTTCAGTGCTATAGAAGCGCTAAATGTGATTGCGGAAAAATCGCTGCAGTGTCCAGTGATTTTTTTTCTGCGTTAAAATCACTCTCCAGCGTTTTGCGAATTGTGTGAATGGGACCTTATTGAGAGCACTTACAGACTGTGATAGACTGGTAGCTAAAAACACATTTCCTAGAATTATTTGCATTACCTGAGAATGATTGGTTACTATGGTCAGAGTAATTTGTCTTCTTAAAACAGAATACATTTTTGCGATCATTCAGCAAGCTTCTGGAAACAACTGTCCCGCAATAATAACCAGAATTGCAGAGTGTACACATTACACGTTACTGCATATCTCTATGAGAGCTGGAGCCCTGTAACTTGCATACATCAGATACAATTCATGTACAGTACAGAGACAGCTCTGAGCAGAGCACTCTGCCCCGCCCTCCGGCTGCTTCCCGCAGAATCAGATGAGGTTTGATCCGTGCTGCTCGCCGTCCGCACTCCGCAGAATAGCGCGGGATCTAAGCAGCTGCAGAGTGATGTTATAGCTGTTATCAGTGGCGGGTGATAGTAACGTAGTGTCAGCGCTATGGAGGTGCAGAGCGCCCCAGATCCCAGCGAGCAGGAGTGGCTGGAGGAGATGATGGAGAGGAGCTTCACTGACCTGGAGGAGAAGCCCCGGGACAGGTAACAGCAGAGCAGCTCCTCTGCCATGGCTGCCGCCTGCTGGCCATACAAGGCTGTGCTTTCTCCTGGAATTGTCACCCTCCAGGTTTATAAATCTGTCTCTAGACCTGCTACTGCCTCTAAAGTCGGGATGATCAATGAGGTGCAAACTTCATACCTCCCTACTTTTTGAGATGAGAAAGTGGGACACTTAAGCCACGCCCATGCCACACCTATGATCACGCCTACATCACACCCCTAGTCATGCATGCCATAAAGATTTCATAAGAAAAATATGTTTTATAATTCAAACCACACTGGTATTTTCTATCCTGGTTCATTTTCCTTCATGGTAACATTTTTAAAATTAGTAATATATCAATTTAAAGGATGGGAGTAAAGTTTAGAGTCAATCAAACACATTTTTTAGTACAGAAACGTGTGTGTGTGTGTGTATATATATATATATATATATATATATATATATATATATATATATATATATATATATATATATATATATATTACATGGTACTTATCCGTTAGCCGGGCGCATCCAGCAGGTGGTGCTAATTCCATTCATACTTCACGTAACAAAAGTGTTACTGTAAACGATGGTATTGAGTTTTGAGTGGCCGTTTCGCTGCGGCCAAATGTATTGTAAACAGTACAATGGAATTAAACCGAAAATGTAACTGATGAAGCCGCCGACTTCGGCTCTGCCTTCTCTCCTCCCCCTTGCCCCCCCCCTCTCCTATAGAACACTGGCAGCCGGGGGGCACATGCGTTTCCCCCCCAGAGTCGTGCATCGTAAGCAAACAACCAGAATTTCCTGCCGCGACGAACTCCCCCCCCCCCCCCCCCCCGGCTGCCAGTATTGTATAGAAGAGAGAGGACAAGGGGGGAGGAGAGCGATAGTCGAAGCCGGCGGCTTCATCTGTCAGGCCTAGTGCACACCAGAGCGTTTTGGCTGCGGTTTGCGATCCGGCTGCATATCCGCTAGGGTAATGTATTTCAATGGGCTGGTGCACACCAGAGCGGGAGGCGTTTTGCGGAAACGCATACTCCCGGGCTGCTGCAGATTTTGGATTGCGGAGGCGTTTCTGCCTCAATGTTAAGTATAGGAAAACTGCAAACCGCTCTGAAAAACAGCACTTCAGAGCGGTTTGCCAGGTGGTTTTTGTTACAGTAGCTGTTCAGTAACAGCTTTACTGTAACAATACATGAAATCTACTACACCAAAACCGCTACACAAAACGCTAGCTAAAACGCTACAGAAAAAAAAGAAAAAGCGTTTCAAAATCTGCTAGCATTTTGTGGATCTGCTAGCGGGTTTTGGTGTGCAAAAGGCCTCACATTGCCGCCGGCTTCATTTTAATTCCATTAACTCAACTGTTTACAATACATTTGGCCGCAGCGAGACGGCCACTTAACCACCCTGGCGTTCTGATAAGATCGCCAGGGAGGCTGCGGGAGGGTTTTTTTTAAATTAAAAAAAAACTATTTCATGCAGCCAACTGAAAGTTGGCTGCATGAAAGCCCACTAGATGGCGCTCCGGAGGCGTTCTTCCGATCGCCTCCGGCGGCCAGAATAAACAAGGAAGGCCGCAATGAGCGGCCTTCCTTGTTTTGCTTACACCGTCGCCATAGCGACGAGCGGAGTGACGTCATGGACGTCAGCCGACGTCCTGACGTCAGACGCATCCGATCCAGCCCTTAGCGCTGGCCGGAACTTTTTGTTCCGGCTGCGCAGGGCTCAGGCGGCTGGGGGGACCCTCTTTCGCCGCTGCTCGCGGCGAATCGCCGCAGAGCGGCGGCGATCGGGCAGCACACGCGGCTGGCAAAGTGCCGGCTGCGTGTGCTGCACTTTATTTGGGGCAAATCGGCCCAGCAGGGCCTGAGCGGCAGGCTCCGGCGGTACTGGACGAGCTGAGCTCGTCCATACCGCCCAGCTGGTTAAAACACAATTCCATTGTTTATAGTGCCACCTGCCGGATGCGCCCGGCTAACGGATAAGTACCATTTACATAGTAAGAGGGACAAAGTCCTGAAAGAGGGACAAATGAGGAGGAAAGAGGGAGAGAGCACCCAAAGAGAAACTGTCTCTCCGAAAGAGGGACAGTTGGGAGCTATGCTGCTTGCATTCAAATTGCATGTAAATGTTATGCAGGTTCAACTTGGACCAATAAAAATTGTCAGGAAGTTCTGATTGGTCTAATTTCTGCATATAATTGAAATTTAAATGTAAGGAGAAATGACTTGCATCTCAGTGATCATCCTAATGCTACGTACACACATGCGACAACGATCGTTCGTTAAGAACGACGAACGAACTTTTAATTGATGAAAGAACGACCTAAGTAAAGGTAGTTTTAAAATGTGTGTAACGATCTGATCGTTAGAACGAACGTTACATCACAGAAAGCAACTATTGCGCCTGCGCATAAAAATGAGAAGTTCCATGGAGAAATAGTGAAATGCGCATGTCAAGCCTAGTACGAACGACCGTTTCCAACGATGTACTACTTTTGCAAACGATCGTCGTTGGTTAAAATCCGCCGAGACAGAACTTTCTTTTGTAGCGATTTGGCTCGTTCGTCGTTTGCCTTAATAGTCGGTGGTTCGTTTTTTGTAACGATCGTCGTTGGTAAAGATCGGGGAACGATCGTTACAAACGACTATAGTCGCATGTGTGTACGCACCTTTAGGCCTCTTTTCCAACTGTTGAAATATGTGCTCAGCAAGCAGTTGCCAGGTAGCAGTGAGCAGTTACCATGCAGCAGCAAGCTGTCAGATCTGATAAAAATGTCAAACACCTGATGTGCTGCATGCTTGTTCAGGGTCTAAAGCTAAAATTATTAGAGGAAGAGGATCAGCAGGGCTGCCAGGCAACATATTGTTTTTAAAAGGAAATAAATATGGCAGCGTCCATATACTTCTCACTTCAGGTACTCTTTTAAAGCAGAGTGCCCCAACTCAGTCCTCAAGTACCACCAACACTGCATGTTCTGTGGAAATCCACAGAGGTTGTTAGGCCTCTTGCACACTGCAAGTGATTCCGATTCAGATTCCACTTTTTAATCAGTTTTTACATCTGATTCAGATTCCGATTTGCAGTTTGCTCCCTGCACACTGCAAATCGGAATCTGAATCGGATGTAAAAACTGATTAAAAAGAGGAATCTGAATCGGAATCACTTGCAGTGTACAAGAGGCCTCAATCAGCTCAGCTGAGACACTAATTACCTCACCTGGTGAATGTAGGTTGGGTTTCTGCAAAATGCACTGTGGTGGGCCTTGAGGACAGGGGTGGGGAACTCTGTTTTAGGCCTGGAACCCACTGAAAAACGCAAACGCAAAATGCAACAGCTAGCGTTTTGTCTGAGCGGTTTGCAAGCGGATTCATGCGCGTTTTTGGTCGTGTTTTGCAACATTGTATTTTTTTCCCCAGCGGGTGCCTAGCGTTTTGCGTTTTGCGTTTTTATCCTGATTGGTCCTGTGAATTATTTTTCATTTTGTTACAGTGTGCTGAACCGCAAAACGCTAGCAAAACCGCTCAGTTTAGGTTTTGCTGAGCGTTTCTGCTAGCGTTTCAATACTTTACATTGAAGCGCTAACGCTCCCAAAATGCTGCAGGTCCTGCGTTTGCGTTTCTGGGAAACGCAAACGCTCCTGTGGAAGTTGCCCCATCCATTAACATTAGCCCAGCGTTTTGGCAAACTGCTAGCGTATCGCAGTGCTGCCAAAAGCGCTCCTGTGGGTTCCAGCCCTTAAAGCGGCTCCGAGATGAAAAACTAACTTTAACAAGTAATTTGTCTATATATCTTATCTAAAGTTTAGATAGATTACACAGCAAATCTAGCTACAAACAGCTTCAATAGAATATGATTATTTATTCCTGTGATACAATGACAGCAGCCATGTTGTTTGTAAACCTTACACATGAGCAAGCTTATCTGCATCTTCAGCACTCAGCCAGTGAAAAAAACCTAATCCCTCCCCTCCCCTCTGCCTCTGAAATCTCTGGCTAGTAGCCTCCTCCTCCCCCTGCCCAGACTGAGCTCCCATAAGCCCTTGCTACTGTCTGAAAATGCCAAGGTACTCTGAAAAGCTGTGGGCGAGGCTTGTTTAGTTTGTAGGGAATTAGAGTATTAAAACAAAAAAGTATTTGGCTTGAGGAATGCCCTATAAACAATAGGAAAGGAACACAATTATGCGATGAGTAAAAGTTCATCTCGGATCCACTTTAAAGACACTGCACTCTGTAACATAAAAAAGTGCACCCTAGACAGAAATTCTCTATAAAGTGTAGTGTTTCATTTCTATCCCCCTTTGGAGGCGGGTAGTGGATGGCTTGTTCTAGGAATGGCCAAATTTGCAAAGCCAGATTTGTCAGGTGTTACTTGGTTTGATGCACGCATAAATTCTCTATAAAGTGTAACATAAAAAAGTGCACCCTAGGCCTGAACGATTTTAGGAAAAGATTGAATTGCACGATTTCTGCCACAAATTACGATTTTGATTTACGATTTTTGATACACAACAATGGATCAGCACTCCGATGGTGAATATGAGTTCCTCCAGTATAGGTTAGCCAGGTATAGATGCCCCCACTATAGTATAGCCAGCTATAGATACCCCAGTACAGGTTAGCCAGCTATAGATGCCCCAGTACAGGTTAGCCAGCTATAGATACCCCAGTACAGGTTAGCCAGCTATAGATGCCCCAGTACAGGTTAGCCAGCTATAGATGCCCCAGTACAGGTTTGCCATCTATAGATACCCCAGTACAGGTTAGCCAGCTATAGATGCCCCAGTACAGGTTTGCCAGCTATAGATGCCCCAGTACAGGTTTGCCAGCTATAGATGCCCCAGTACAGGTTTGCCAGCTATAGCTGCCCCAGTACAGGTTAGCCAGCTATAGCTGCCCCAGTACAGGTTAGCCAGCTATAGCTGCCCCAGTACAGGTTAGCCAGCTATAGCTGCCCCAGTACAGGTTAGCCAGCTATAGCTGCCCCAGTACAGGTTAGCCAGCTATAGCTGCCCCAGTACAGGTTAGCCAGCTATAGCTGCCCCAGTAAAGGTTAGCCAGCTATAGATGCCCCAGTACAGGTTAGCCAGCTATAGATGCCCCAGTACAGGTTAGCCAGCTATAGATGCCCCAGTACAGGTTAGCCAGCTATAGATGCCCCAGTACAGGTTAGCCAGCTATAGATGCCCCAGTACAGGTTAGCCAGCTATAGCTGCCCCAGTACAGGTTAGCCAGCTATAGCTGCCCCAGTACAGGTTAGCCAGCTATAGCTGCCCCAGTACAGGTTAGCCAGCTATAGCTGCCCCAGTACAGGTTAGCCAGCTATAGCTGCCCCAGTACAGGTTAGCCAGCTATAGCTGCCCCAGTACAGGTTAGCCAGCTATAGCTGCCCCAGTACAGGTTAGCCAGCTATAGCTGCCCCAGTACAGGTTAGCCAGCTATAGCTGCCCCAGTACAGGTTAGCCAGCTATAGCTGCCCCAGTACAGGTTAGCCAGCTATAGCTGCCCCAGTACAGGTTAGCCAGCTATAGCTGCCCCAGTACAGGTTAGCCAGCTATAGCTGCCCCAGTACAGGTTAGCCAGCTATAGCTGCCCCAGTACAGGTTAGCCAGCTATAGCTGCCCCAGTACAGGTTAGCCAGCTATAGCTGCCCCAGTACAGGTTAGCCAGCTATAGCTGCCCCAGTACAGGTTAGCCAGCTATAGCTGCCCCAGTACAGGTTAGCCAGCTATAGCTGCCCCAGTACAGGTTAGCCAGCTATAGCTGCCCCAGTACAGGTTAGCCAGCTATAGCTGCCCCAGTACAGGTTAGCCAGCTATAGCTGCCCCAGTACAGGTTAGCCAGCTATAGCTGCCCCAGTACAGGTTAGCCAGCTATAGCTGCCCCAGTACAGGTTAGCCAGCTATAGCTGCCCCAGTACAGGTTAGCCAGCTATAGCTGCCCCAGTACAGGTTAGCCAGCTATAGCTGCCCCAGTACAGGTTAGCCAGCTATAGCTGCCCCAGTACAGGTTAGCCAGCTATAGCTGCCCCAGTACAGGTTAGCCAGCTATAGCTGCCCCAGTACAGGTTAGCCAGCTATAGCTGCCCCAGTACAGGTTAGCCAGCTATAGCTGCCCCAGTACAGGTTAGCCAGCTATAGCTGCCCCAGTACAGGTTAGCCAGCTATAGCTGCCCCAGTACAGGTTAGCCAGCTATAGCTGCCCCAGTACAGGTTAGCCAGCTATAGCTGCCCCAGTACAGGTTAGCCAGCTATAGCTGCCCCAGTACAGGTTAGCCAGCTATAGCTGCCCCAGTACAGGTTAGCCAGCTATAGCTGCCCCAGTACAGGTTAGCCAGCTATAGCTGCCCCAGTACAGGTTAGCCAGCTATAGCTGCCCCAGTACAGGTTAGCCAGCTATAGCTGCCCCAGTACAGGTTAGCCAGCTATAGCTGCCCCAGTACAGGTTAGCCAGCTATAGCTGCCCCAGTACAGGTTAGCCAGCTATAGCTGCCCCAGTACAGGTTAGCCAGCTATAGCTGCCCCAGTACAGGTTAGCCAGCTATAGCTGCCCCAGTACAGGTTAGCCAGCTATAGCTGCCCCAGTACAGGTTAGCCAGCTATAGCTGCCCCAGTACAGGTTAGCCAGCTATAGCTGCCCCAGTACAGGTTAGCCAGCTATAGCTGCCCCAGTACAGGTTAGCCAGCTATAGCTGCCCCAGTACAGGTTAGCCAGCTATAGCTGCCCCAGTACAGGTTAGCCAGCTATAGCTGCCCCAGTACAGGTTTGCCAGCTATAGCTGCCCCAGTACAGGTTTGCCAGCTATAGCTGCCCCAGTACAGGTTTGCCAGCTATAGCTGCCCCAGTACAGGTTTGCCAGCTATAGCTGCCCCAGTACAGGTTTGCCAGCTATAGCTGCCCCAGTACAGGTTAGCCAGCTATAGCTGCCCCAGTACAGGTTAGCCAGCTATAGCTGCCCCAGTACAGGTTAGCCAGCTATAGCTGCCCCAGTACAGGTTAGCCAGCTATAGCTGCCCCAGTACAGGTTAGCCAGCTATAGCTGCCCCAGTACAGGTTAGCCAGCTATTTCTATCCCCCTTTGGAGGCGGGTAGTGGATGGCTTGTTCTAGGAATGGCCAAATTTGCAAAGCCAGATTTGTCAGGTGTTACTTGGTTTGATGCACGCATAAATTCTCTATAAAGTGTAACATAAAAAAGTGCACCCTAGGCCTGAACGATTTTAGGAAAAGATTGAATTGCACGATTTCTGCCAGAAATTACGATTTTGATTTACGATTTTTGATACACAACAATGGATCAGCACTCCGATGGTGAATATGAGTTCCTCCAGTATAGGTTAGCCAGGTATAGATGCCCCCACTATAGTATAGCCAGCTATAGATACCCCAGTACAGGTTAGCCAGCTATAGATGCCCCAGTACAGGTTTGCCATCTATAGATGCCCCAGTACAGGTTTGCCATCTATAGATGCCCCAGTACAGGTTAGCCAGCTATAGATGCCCCAGTACAGGTTAGCCAGCTATAGATGCCCCAGTACAGGTTAGCCAGCTATAGATGCCCCAGTACAGGTTAGCCAGCTATAGATGCCCCAGTACAGGTTAGCCAGCTATAGCTGCCCCAGTACAGGTTTGCCATCTATAGATACCCCAGTACAGGTTTGCCATCTATAGATGCCCCAGTACAGGTTTGCCATCTATAGATGCCCCAGTACAGGTTTGCCATCTATAGATGCCCCAGTACAGGTTAGCCAGCTATAGATGCCCCAGTACAGGTTAGCCAGCTATAGATGCCCCAGTACAGGTTAGCCAGCTATAGCTGCCCCAGTACAGGTTTGCCATCTATAGATACCCCAGTACAGGTTAGCCAGCTATAGATGCCCCAGTACAGGTTAGCCAGCTATAGATGCCCCAGTACAGGTTTGCCAGCTATAGATGCCCCAGTACAGGTTTGCCAGCTATAGATGCCCCAGTACAGGTTTGCCAGCTATAGCTGCCCCAGTACAGGTTAGCCAGCTTTAGCTGCCCCAGTACAGGTTAGCCAGCTATAGCTGCCCCAGTACAGGTTAGCCAGCTATAGCTGCCCCAGTAAAGGTTTGCCAGCTATAGCTGCCCCAGTAAAGGTTAGCCAGCTATAGATGCCCCAGTACAGGTTAGCCAGCTATAGATGCCCCAGTACAGGTTAGCCAGCTATAGATGCCCCAGTACAGGTTAGCCAGCTATAGATGCCCCAGTACAGGTTAGCCAGCTATAGATGCCCCAGTACAGGTTAGCCAGCTATAGATGCCCCAGTACAGGTTAGCCAGCTATAGCTGCCCCAGTACAGGTTTGCCAGCTATAGCTGCCCCAGTACAGGTTTGCCAGCTATAGCTGCCCCAGTACAGGTTTGCCAGCTATAGCTGCCCCAGTACAGGTTAGCCAGCTATAGATGCCCCAGTACAGGTTAGCCAGCTATAGATGCCCCAGTACAGGTTAGCCAGCTATAGATGCCCCAGTACAGGTTAGCCAGCTCTAGATGCCCCAGTACAGGTTAGCCAGCTCTAGATGCCCCAGTACAGGTTAGCCAGCTCTAGATGCCCCAGTACAGGTTAGCCAGCTATAGATGCCCCAGTACAGGTTAGCCAGCTATAGATGCCCCAGTACAGGTTAGCCAGCTATAGATGCCCCAGTACAGGTTAGCCAGCTATAGATGCCCCAGTACAGGTTAGCCAGCTATAGATGCCCCAGTACAGGTTAGCCAGCTATAGATGCCCCAGTACAGGTTAGCCAGCTATAGATGCCCCAGTACAGGTTAGCCAGCTATAGATGCCCCAGTACAGGTTAGCCAGCTATAGATGCCCCAGTACAGGTTAGCCAGCTATAGATGCCCCAGTACAGGTTAGCCAGCTATAGATGCCCCAGTACAGGTTAGCCAGCTATAGATGCCCCAGTACAGGTTAGCCAGCTATAGATGCCCCAGTACAGGTTAGCCAGCTATAGATGCCCCAGTACAGGTTAGCCAGCTATAGATGTCCCAGTACAGGTTAGCCAGCTATAGATGTCCCAGTACAGGTTAGCCAGCTATAGCTGCCCCAGTACAGGTTAGCCAGCTATAGCTGCCCCAGTACAGGTTAGCCAGCTATAGCTGCCCCAGTACAGGTTAGCCAGCTATAGCTGCCCCAGTACAGGTTAGCCAGCTATAGCTGCCCCAGTACAGGTTAGCCAGCTATAGATGCCCCAGTAAAGGTTAGCCAGCTATAGCTGCCCCAGTAAAGGTTAGCCAGCTATAGCTGCCCCAGTACAGGTTAGCCAGCTATAGATGCCCCAGTACAGGTTAGCCAGCTATAGATGCCCCAGTACAGGTTAGCCAGCTATAGATGCCCCAGTACAGGTTAGCCATCTATAGATGCCCCAGTACAGGTTAGCCAGCTATAGATGCCCCAGTACAGGTTAGCCAGCTATAGATGCCCCAGTACAGGTTAGCCATCTATAGATGCCCCAGTACAGGTTAGCCATCTATAGCTGCCCCAGTACAGGTTAGCCAGCTATAGATGCCCCAGTACAGGTTAGCCAGCTATAGATGCCCCAGTACAGGTTAGCCAGCTATAGCTGCCCCAGTACAGGTTAGCCAGCTATAGCTGCCCCAGTACAGGTTAGCCAGCTATAGCTGCCCCAGTACAGGTTAGCCAGCTATAGCTGCCCCAGTACAGGTTAGCCAGCTATAGCTGCCCCAGTACAGGTTAGCCAGCTATAGCTGCCCCAGTACAGGTTAGCCAGCTATAGCTGCCCCAGTACAGGTTAGCCAGCTATAGCTGCCCCAGTACAGGTTAGCCAGCTATAGATGCCCCAGTACAGGTTAGCCAGCTATAGATGCCCCAGTACAGGTTAGCCAGCTATAGATGCCCCAGTACAGGTTAGCCAGCTATAGATGCCCCAGTACAGGTTAGCCAGCTATAGATGCCCCAGTACAGGTTAGCCAGCTATAGATGCCCCAGTACAGGTTAGCCAGCTATAGATGCCCCAGTACAGGTTAGCCAGCTATAGATGCCCCAGTACAGGTTAGCCAGCTATAGATGCCCCAGTACAGGTTAGCCAGCTATAGATGCCCCAGTACAGGTTAGCCAGCTATAGATGCCCCAGTACAGGTTAGCCAGCTATAGATGCCCCAGTACAGGTTAGCCAGCTATAGATGCCCCAGTACAGGTTAGCCAGCTATAGATGCCCCAGTACAGGTTAGCCAGCTATAGATGCCCCAGTACAGGTTAGCCAGCTATAGCTGCCCCAGTACAGGTTTGCCATCTATAGATGCCCCAGTCAAGGTTGCCAACTCATCCCTTTAAATACTGACACACCTAAGTTATACAGGATCTGGGGCTTCTCACACATAATCAGTGCCTAAACTGCATCTAACTAGCCACAAGACATGTATAATTCATAAGCGGCCGTATTTAAAGGGATGAGTTGGCAACACTGGCCCCAGTACAGGTTTGCTAGCTATAGATGCCTCAGTACAGGTTAGCCAGTATAGTGCCACCGTACAAGTTAACCATCCAGATCCCCTTTAGTGTATTTAGCCATATCTCCCCTTTAGTATGTGTACTGTTCTCCCAGGCTGCTCCATCCTCCCTCCCGTCTTGCCCGGTACGTTTCCCAGTCATGGCCAGTTACACTTCACTGCCGCCTGGTTGCACACTCACCACTTGCACTCCTGAGGCCAGGAGCTTTCTGCGCAGAACACTTCCAGCCACGGGAACATGAAAGGGGAGTGTGCGCAGCCAGGCCGCGCAAGCGCAGTGAAGTACGATTGGCTAACGTACTGGGCAAGACGCCAGAGGGACAGAGTGGCCTGAGAGGTGTGCATGGGGGTGGAGGAAGCCCAAGGTACGTATTCTGCCTCCCCCACCCCTCACAATTGTCTACTGGCCACCCCCCTTACAATCATCTATCTACATACACACAAATAAAAACCACAATTGTCTTTCTACCTCAAATCTTTCACAATTGTGTTTCTACCCTTCCACCCCTCACAACTGACTATCAGAGCTCGTTTCCACCATAGCGATTCCGCATGCGGTGCCGACATGCGTATTCGCTTGGTACATTGAAGTGGCTGGGGCTGTTTCCATATGTGCGGCGTGCGGGAGCGATTTGGCGGCGGGCCAAATCTGCACGGCGGGACCCACAGAATTCGCCTGCGTCGGGAATCCATGCGAATCGCTGCTAATGTATTTAATAGGAAAAACGCATGCGTTTTTACCCGCGATTTGCGTGGGATTTCGCACCTTTTTCAATGTTGTTTTGCCCTGGCAGAGTCATGGTTAATTTCGCATGGCACCCTGCCATGCGAAATCGCGGGTAAAAACGCATGCGTAAACGCATCCGCATGCGTTTTTACAAGCGTCGGGATGCCGACGAAATCGCGTCGCAACAGTGGAAACGGGCCCTCAGAGTTCCAGGGCTCCCCACCTCACCTCCAACTATTTTCCAGCTGAACTCCCAGCCATCCTCCCTCCCTCTCCAGGCACAGGTAGACAGGGCAGCCTAGAAAAAAACAAACATACATGATGATAGAAACCAGATCTCAGGACGCAGGGCTGTGGAGTCGGTACAAAAATCTTCCAACTCCGACTCCTCAGTTTATGAAACTCCGACTCCGGGTAACCAAAATGGCCCGACTCCGACTCCTTAGGCTACTTACACACTAAGACGTATGCAACCATAACGTGCCCCTAACTTAACGCACGGTGGTGCGGGAGAGGACATTAGAATGAGCCGCGTTAGGCGGCTCTATCCGCATAAGTTCTCCCAGAGTGGCACTGATTGGCCGGCGGGACCACGTGATGCGGAGCGAGACACTTCGCATCACGAGCTCCCGCCGGCCAATCAGCGGCCGCCAGTGCAGTGCATATTAAGTAGCCATGTGCGCGGCTACTGTAGCGGCATTTTCCCGCCTCCTCTCCGCCCCCCACTGAGCATGTGCAAACAGTCTAACGCGGCTTTGTAGAATGCACAGCATGCTGCACTTTCACTACAACGTGCAGCGTTACATGTAACGCAACGTGGGCACTGAACAGCCCACTTGTGTTACATTGCTGTGCGTTGGGGGAGCGTTACAGGCTGCACTAACGTGCACCTGTAACGTCCCACTGTGAAAGCAGCCTTAGTCTAATATTTAACAGGGCTGTGGATTTTGTACAAAAATCACCCGACTCAACTCCGACTCCGGGTGTCCAAAATTGCCCCGACTCCGTCCTCGACTCCGACTCCACAGCCCTGCCAGGACGCACTGTCCCTCGGTCCATACGCAGGCAGCCTGAGCCCTCTGCAGCTCTGTCTCAGCGGGTCAGGCACAAACCGGCTGGGGGCGGGGTAGTGCACGAGAAACACAGACTGTCTCAAGGTCTGGATTGCATGTATGCAGTGTAGTTCAAGTGCCCGCCCTGCTCGCCTGTCATACCCGGCACAGCTGTACAGCCAGAGCCAGGCGGCAGCTTGTTTGAAAGTATAAGTTTCTGGCCTGTTCGCCCACGTGTTAATCTGTGTAAGCGGGTTGCTGGGCAACGCTTGCCGCGACTTCACAGCGGCTCTGCAATGCAGACGGGGCAGAGCAGATACAGGCGACAGTGCTGGAAAACCGCGGCCTTGATGATCTCAAGATCGTCATGCAGCTCATCGCGTTTTCGGTTTAAAAACCGAAAATCATTCAGGCCTAGTGCACCCCCTCAGGAGGGTAAAGCCTCTGGATCCTATCGAGGCTTTCCCCGTCGTCCTCCATCCCACGGTGGTGTAGGACCCTCCAAAACCACAGCCGACAACTCGTTGTGCTACGGCGCAGTAGCAGCTCGCTGATGTGCTAAGGTGGAAATAGTCGATCCCAACTGGGTCCGCTCTACTGTGCAGGTGACTTGCACCTGCTCATTATAGCGGACCCGATAGGGATCGGCTATATCCACCTTTGTGAGAGCCGCTACTGTGCCTGTGCTGGAGGCGGGAAGGTAAATATTTACATGACCGCCGTCCGGGGACATCTAGCGCTGCCATTGTGGGACGGGGGAAGCATCGGTATGATCCAGAGGCTTTCCCCTCCCGAGATAAGTACCCCCCCCCCGGCACTTTTTATGTTACAAGCACTCTTTAAAGAGAACCTGTACTGAGTAAAATTATTTAAAATAAACACATGAGGTAACTTCAAATGAACATTGCATAGTTACCTTGCCATCAGTTCCTCTCAGAAGTAGGAGAACAGAGGCGCCAGCAGGATAAAAGTGGATAAAAACTTTAAAATTTGCTGGGAGGAAGTGGTGGACTTACCTCCATAAAGCAGACACGAAAGACTGTCTGAATAGTAGTCACATTTATTAATTAGTACCCCAAAACAGTGCAACGCGTTTCGCAGGCCCAGCCCGCTTCATCAGGCAATAAAAATGGGGACAAGACAGAATTTCAGCAATAGCAGGTGTAGCGCCTCAGTGACTGAGGCGCTACACCTGCTATTGCTGAAATTCTGTCTTGTCCCCATTTTTATTGCCTGATGAAGCGGGCTGGGCCTGCGAAACGCGTTGCACTGTTTTGGGGTACTAATTAATAAATGTGACTACTATTCAGACAGTCTTTCGTGTCTGCTTTATGGAGGTAAGTCCACCACTTCCTCCCAGCAAATTTTAAAGTTTTTATCCACTTTTATCCTGCTGGCGCCTCTGTTCTCCTACTGCTATACCGTGTCCACCCCTGGTGGAGGGGTGATCTACCCCCTTTCGCATCTACAGAGAGCGACTTCTTATCCCTGAGTGAGGACAGGTCTAATCTCCTCACCTGCCTATACAGTGGTTGCCTGTGTGGTAACCCATGTTTGTGAGTATAATTTTCTCACGATAACCTTTACTTCATTTATGCTTAACATACTACACTATATTGGGCTCTCGGTTTCTCTACTCTTTAGTTCCTCTCAGAAGCTCACCATTTTCTTCTGACAATAATCCCTTCCAGTTCTGACAATATTTTGTCAGATCTGAAATATATCAGTTGCTGTCAGTAAAATATCAGTTGCTGTCAGTTATAGCTGAGAGGAGAACTGATGTGCCAGGTAATGTCCATGTTTCCCTATGGCTCAAGTGGGCGATGTTACAGTTTAACTGTGTGCTGACCAGGAATCTGTTATGGGGTAATGGCCATTTTCAAAATGGAGGACGGAAAATTCCCTTGATCACAGTGAAGAAACAGGACGCGGGACAGGAGAAAGACACTAAGAGTAGACTACATGGAAGGTAAGTATGACTTGTGTATGCTTTTTCTGACTTCTAATTTTCAGTTCAGGTTTTCTTTAAGTAAAATTACACTTTCATTGACAATGAAAACCCACCTAAAGCAGCATATACAATAAAAAAAACAAAAACTTTTATATAGACACCTTTTGGAGAGGTGTCTGTTTCCACCTGGGGTCACCCATTCTGTGCCGCTCCCTGCATAATGCTTGTCAGTGCACAAGCTTGTGTCCGCTGCCATTCATACTCGGTGCATAGATATTGGTGCATCTGAACTCGGCGTGTGTAAACGCTGTGCTGCGCATGCTCAAGGAAAAGCAAGCGTTCATGGCTTCATGCACAAGCACGTGTTTCCAGTGGGTATGTGACCTGCATGTACCCAGTTCATATGCCCAGCAGCCACCTATGTGGGCACTTCCAGTCCAGTGTCAGCTGAAGAGACACAGAAAATGCAGGACTGTGGATTTAGTGCAGTGATCTGAAGACTTGGCTCTCCAGCTGTTCAGGAACTACAACTCCCACAATGCATTTGCCTTTAGGAATCATGACTGTGGCTGTCAGACTCCTGCAATGCATTGTGGGACTTGTAGTTACTTAACCGCTGGAGAGCCAAGTTTGCAGATCACTGATTTAGAGTGAACCTCTTAGGCTACTGTTTTCTTGTTCCTGGGATAACTGGGATCCCAGGCGCAGCAAGTGAGGGAAAACTTCTCAAGGGTGACATAGACCAGTGTTTCTCAACATTTTATTGGTATGTACCCCCTTTAAAACCCGTGTACTCACCAAGTACCCCCTAGCATAGTAACCATTATGACAAGTACCCCTTAACAAATATATATTGAATCGTAGTGCATGATAATGGTTCACAACTTCCAAGTATTTACTACTGCTTTTAATTAGCTAAAATACTAATTTGGTGTTGTTTAAATAAGATTTATAATTTTCTAAAACTCTAAATGGGTTATTCTTGATTAACTGTATCAAGCCCAAGTACCCCCTGGGGTACGCGTACCGCATGTTGAGAACCTAGGACATAGACAACAGAATCATCCTGACAGAAGTTATAATTCCTAAAAGATCACTGTTGCAAAAATGTGGAAAATGTAAACTACATGTGTACACATAAGGTGTACATTTGTTACTTTAAATTTTGTTTTCCTATGTTGCGGTCACTTAAAGTAGGTAGTGAAAATCGGACAGATGGGGCAGCTTTTGGACTAGCCCATCTCGTCATGGGGGATGCCCATGATTTTCTTAATTTTCAAAAGCACTTACTGAAATGCAGTAGCACGATTCAACCGACAAAATAATGTGCAACCGAGTAGCTAGGCTGGCTGGCATCTTTGAATAGATTTTATCTAGAGCAGGGGTGTTAAACTCAATCATTTAGGCCTCATTCACACCTAAAATCGAAAACGCAAGCGTCTTGCGTATTTGGGTGCTTTTTGTCCCCCACCCGGCGCTCCACTGCGCTTTGTGTTTATGGTAAAAGCGCTTTTCTAAGCGCTTTTCCAGACTGGTTTTGTAATTCACTCCCTGACGCAAGTCAGGAAGTGAACTGTTTGACCCGGAAAAAATAAATACAATGTATTTATTCTTAAAAAGGCGAAGCAATCGCTGCATTAAGCGGTTTTGTGAGTTTAGCGCTCTTCTTATACCTTCCATTACAGCAAAACGCCCTGAAAATGGTCCAGGCACCGATTTGCTGAACGCACAGCGCATGGACCGCACTAATATGAACCTTCTCATAGAGATTCATTGCACAAGTGTTTTGTGGGCGATTTTAAAAATCACCTGTGCTTGAAAAAAGGCCGAAAACACCCCTAGTGTTAACGAGCCCTTAAGGAGCCAAAATCTATGCAGCGCTTGCCTTGCAGCACCAGCCTGAAGAGAGCAGCCGGCTGTGGGTTTCACACTGACATATGATGCGTGCCCCGCCCACTTTTCACTATATCCGAAGTCAGTGTCACGTAGGGGCCAAAAAACATGTTTACTATAACAGAAGATTTATTCTATGCAGGTTTACCATACCAGGCGTTGCTCCCATAGACTTATAATGGAGATTGGCCGGTACCTGGAGAGGTAGTTTACTATACCCGAGTTTATTATAACAGGATTCTCCTGTAGTACAGAGATGATCCATTACAGTGTGCCAGCTCCCGCACTTGGAAACAAACGTGTGAGGCATCTGCTGTGGTGCATCTGCTGTCTGGAAAAAGTTGTACAGATCTTGGTTTTATCCAGTGGCCTAAGCCAGATATGGTGCAGGGGGGAAATTGTGAACAGGCTTTCCCAGAAGAAAGGGTTTCATCCTAGGTGACCCAGGGCTGTGGAGTCGGAGTCGGGCAATTTTGGGTGCCTGGAGTCGGGAAAAAATGCACCGACTCTGACTCCTGATGAATTTATAACTGTAATTAAAATAGGAAATATGATAAAATGTTCTATTTCTCAGATAATAGTCATTAAAAATAATGTATATATACAGTAATAGCTGTGCTTAGTCCACAAAAATGAAATAAACCAATCAAAATTAGTTACTTGTGCTGCTTCAATAAAGCAGTCCCCGTATTTTTAAGGTCAGATATACATATCTGATTGTGACTGTATATATGATGTGTACACAGGAATCTCTTATATATACTAAATAACATCTATGCTGTAAGAATAAAGCCTGATGTGTAGCTGTGTCACTAATCGAGATGGTCAACGAGATGGAAATAATTCTGCATTGATGCTGATTTATGCAAATGTATGCACTCCCTTTGCTGATGAAATCAAATAATTTGATATGTTGTTAAAATTTGGTTTGGTGACTACAAATTAAAGGGTAACTGAGACAGATGAAAAGTAAAGTTTTTTTATACATACCTAGGGCTTCCTCCAGCCCCCTTCAGGCTAATCAGTCCCTCGCTGTCCTCCACCACCCGGATCTTCTGCTATGAGTCCTGGTAATTCAGCCAGTCAGCGATGTCCGGCCGCATGCCGCTCCCACAGCCAGGAACATTCTGCACCTGCGCAATAGTGCTGCACAGGTGTAGTATGCTCCTGGCGGCGGAGTGTGTGCATGCGCACTACACCAGACTGGCTCAAGTACCTGGACTCATAGCAGAAGATCCAGGTGGTGGAGGAGGACAACGAGGGACTGATTATCCTGAAGGCGGCTGGAGGAAGCCCCAGGTATGTATAAAACTTTAATTTCATCTGTCTCAGGTTTACTTTGTTACACAGTAGTGTACTATACTCTACATATGCACTCCCCACAGAGCTGCAGGGAATCCACTGAGAATGCTGTGCACATTGAACACAGAGGTGTTGTCTGTTTACAATATCCTCATTCCCCTGCAGAGTACCTGCACATCATTCTTACATGTACCCACACTTACATTGCCTAGGGCCTGATAGATGTTCTTTGTTCCGGTTTGTACCTTTTTACAAGTACTCTTACCAAGGACTAGTTTTAGTCTAAAGGGAATAAATATAGTAGTCTACATATCCTTCATTTCAGTTGTCTTGTAAAATTCCTAAGCGTTGGCAGTTAAGAGACGAATTTCATGTTACATACTTTTAATCAACAAAATTGTAATATGCAAATTAGAGGAGTCGGAGTCGGTGGAATCCTAAACTGAGGAGTCGGAGTCGGTGGATTTTTGGACCGACTCCACAGCCCTGAGGTGACCTAATGTAAACAGGCCCAAAACTTTCCAGTCAGATCACATAGAAAAGTTCATACTGCTGTGCCTTATCCACGTTTTGGTTACAACCCTATAGGTACCCATACACCTGTCAATCTGCCACCAGATCGGCCTTTGGATAGCTTCCAATCTGATCAAAGAGGGATTTATTACCTTCCACATACTGCAGACAGATTTCAGCATGAAAGCTACTGGAAATAGTCCTAGCGACGCCGACACCACCTGCTGGCACGTCCCACCATGTAAAGTGCCCGCCCCAGGCCCGTGGCGAGTATCGCAGGCTCACCTGTTACACTGGCCCTCCTGTGTCCTGCATTCTTTTGAATTGCCACTGTGGGCACCTGTACCACGGGACACCAGTGCATGTAGTGATGTTAGAGTATGTGGCCATGTCATGCAATACAGGCGATCGTGGCAACAATTAAAAAAAGACCCTGGACACAGGAGGAGGTGAGGAGTTGTGTCAGCGTGACGGGTCAGCTTGCGACACTTACCACGGCAGTGTTCTCCCCAGCACTCCACCTGGCTACTTTTGGTGAGCACCCAGCTGTCGTCAGCTTGCCTCTTCATTCTCCTCCTATGTTGTAAGCAGAAACGTGCGGACTGTGCATTCCCTCGTTGCGGCCCACCCGGCTAATTTTTCATGCCACCCGGCTGGAAAAAAATTCTTGGGAGAACACTGCACGGGGGAACACATACAATTGGGGAGAGGCTAGCCGGGGGTCCGTTGGTTGTCGGAAAATTTAAAGCAGTTACTGCCCTGGCAACTGAGATTTTCCAGCATGACTAATCGATCCTTTTGCCCAGAAATCGATTGAAACAGTTGGGTGGCCATGTTGCAGTATATCTGCTAGATTCGATCATTATGATAGAATCATCTGGATATAGATGCCAAAAATCAAGTACAGTAATGCATGGGCACCCTTAACCAGGTGTTAGATGGTACATTGGGACTTCCACCTGGACTTCATCTGCCTTGTGCTCTTTGCAGGCCTCCTAAGAAGATCATTCCAAGGACGAAGCTGAGCAAGGGACCATACAACAGGTACTGTGTGCTGGATGTGAAGGAGGTGTATGGACCCCGAGAGGAGAAACATCTCACCGTTACAGCCAGCCAGGAAGGGGAGGAGACCGAGCTCTGCATCCTCAAAGATGACTGGTGAGTCCATAGATGTGTATTCATGGATTTGCAACCTATATACTTTCTATAGTACAGAATTGTCTTGCATACATTTGTACAGGTTTCTCATGGCATGTTTTCTCCTTCCCATATAGGGTTAGTCTTTGTGTGAAGCCTGGAGATATCATTCACCTTGAAGGCAGCTGTACACAGAACACATGGACTATAGACAGAGATGCTGGATATCTCATACTATATCCTGATCTGCTCATATCCGGGACCTGCATAGCAAATGGCATTCGGTGCTTGAGGCGCTCAGTCTTAGGTGAAAAATTCAAGGTTTGTCCTCTTCGGCAAACAATTATATAATGTTGCAAATACAAAAAAATATTTGTTCCATGCTTTACCACATGTACTGTACATAATGCCTGCCGTAAAATGTGTGTGAACTACAATGGAGACGGGACATAGACGTTAAAGAGGACCTGTAACCAAGGATTGAACTTTGGCCTTCATTAATTAAGCTGCGCTGCTTTCTCCGCGACAGCAGCTTGACTTAAAGGGGAACTGAAGACAGAGGTATATGGAGGCTGCCATGTTTATTTCCTTTTAAGCAATACCAGTTGCCTGGCAGCCCTGCTGATCCTCTGCCTCTAATATTATTAGCCATAGCCCCTGAACAAGCATGCAACAGATCAGGTGTTTCAGACTTTAACGTCAGATCTGACAAGACTAGCTGCATGCTGTTTCTGGTGTTATTCAGATACTACTGCAGAGAAATAGATCAGCAGGGCTGCCAGGCAACTAGTATTGATTAAAAGGAAATAAATATGGCAGCCTCCGTATACCTCTTACTTCAGTTCCCCTTTAAATCCAGGGCTGCACGCTACATGTGGTCATGCGTGCCTTTCTTAGTTACGCGCACTGCTTACATAGCAAAGTGTGCTGCTTACATGCAACACACGTTCCTTTAAATGGTGGCCATGACACTTCACTAGCGAGGCCACTACTATATTAATATAGTTACGATGCAATTCGCATTGTCGCAATCGCAAAATTGCTGCAGGCAAAGCGATTACGATTTTGTCAAATTCCAAAAATTACTATGCCAATGAAAGTGTGGCATAACGTTTTTTGGAATCGTCTGCGATTCCAAATGGAAAACAAAAACTACCGCTGCTAAAATAGCTTTACAAAACGCTAGCAAAAATGCTGAGCACTCTGTAGTGGCCCAAAAGCCCACATTACCAGTATAAGTAATTATAAACTTCTCGAACAGTGAACTATTTCTGCTGAGAGAGAAAGAAATGTCAGGAAGGATTAGTTACTAATTACTGCTTTTGTCAGTAGAAACTGCCCTCTCCATTTAAACAGGAAGTTGCTGTACAAACTAAGTTACTTGGGTTGTTGCAGTAACTGCGCCAATATCCATTCTTAAGCGAACCCATTAAAAATCTAACACTTACTTCTTAGAGAGGGAAGCCTCAGGATCCTAATGAAGCTTCCCTCGGTTGTAGCAAGCCCCCCGTTGCTGAGCTTTGCTCCCTTCACATCGAGGCTGTGCTGCTCTTCTTCCAAGTGTGTGTAATGGCCAGGGCAGCCATCAGGGGGGACAACTGACACTGCAGTGAGGGGCCCAGTACTTCTGGGGGCCCTGGGCCCAAAGCGCTGAAAGGGCCGCATGTGCTGGCTGCGGGCCTGTGGTTCACTCCCTAACCAGCACACCGCGTTCCAGCACTGAGAGAAGAGTGACATCAGCGCTTGAATGTGGGGACTGGGGAGCAGATGAGTGAGCCCACTACAGCTGACTTTCTATTCTTGGCCACCACCTATACCTGGCTACCTATTCTGGGGCAGGAACCACCTATACTGGGACACTACCTATACTAGGACACCACCTATACCTAGCTACCTATACTGGGACACCACCTATACTGGGGCACTACCTATATCTGGCTACAGGCTACCTATACTGGGCCACCACCTATACCTGGCTACCTATACTGGAGCACCACATATACCTGACTACCTATACTGGAGCACCACATATACCTGACTACCTATACTGGGGCACCACCTATACCTGGCTACCTATACTGGGACACCACCTATACCTGGCTACCTATACTGGGACACCACCTATACCTGGCTACCTATACTGGGACACCACCTATACCTGGCTACCTATACTGGGACACCACCTATACCTGGCTACCTATACTGGGACACCACCTATACCTGGCTACCTATACTGGGACACCACCTATACCTGGCTACCTATACTGGGACACCACCTATACCTGGCTACCTATACTGGGACACCACCTATACCTGGCTACCTATACTGGGACACCACCTATACCTGGTTACCTATACTGGGACACCACCCTTACCTGTCTACCTATACTGGGACACCACCTATACCTGGCTACCTATACTGGGGCTGGAACCACCTATACCTGGCTACCTATACTGGGGCTGGAACCACCTATACCTGGCTACCTATACTGGGACACCACCTATACCTGGCTACCTATACTGGGACCAGCAGAGAAAGGAAGACTGGGTCTCCACCTGGATTAGTGCAATTATAGCAGAAAATTTTATTCATAGCAGCAAAAAGCACACAACGTTTCGGCACTACGCCTTTGTCACTTGACAAAGGCCTAGTGCCGAAACGTTGTGTGCTTTTTGCTGCTATGAATAACATTTTCTGCTATAATTGCACTAATCCAGGTGGAGACCCAGTCTTCCTTTCTCTGCTGGTCTGATGTATCTGCACCTTAATGGATCCAGGTGCTGACTGGTTGACTCCCTGGTATTGAAATTACACTGCACAGATGAGCTCCGGGACTTTCTTTTTTCTGTACCTATACTGGGACACCACCTATACCTGGCTACCTGTACTGGGACACCACCTATACCTGGCTACCTGTACTGGGACACCACCTATACCTGGCTACCTATACTGGGGGCGCCTATAGCTTGCTACCTATACTGGGGGCACCTGTACCTGGCTAACCTATACTGGTGCACCACCCATACCAGGCTACCTGTACTGGGGGCAACTATACCAGGCTACCTGTACTGGGGGCATCTACACCTGGATACCTATCTGGGCACCACCTATAGCTGGCTACTTGTACTGGGGGAACCTATACCTGGCTACCTACACTGGGGGCACCTATACCTGCCTAGGGCAGGGGACAAGCTGAGACAGAAGGGGACAAGAGGTACCACAGGGGGATAAGAGGCACAGCGGTGAACAGAGGTGGGCAAAAGAGGCACAGGGAGAAAAGAGATGAGACTGGAGCATGAGGTCACACAGAGGGACACAAGAGGCACAAACTGAGGTGAGACAGAAGGGGACAAAAGAGGCACAGGAAGAAAAGAGGGGGACAAAAGAAAATGGATAAAGGATAAGAACTGACCTACAAGTCCCTGTCTCATTTGTTAATCGGGGACTACCTGTATTTTGCTAGTATGTCTCTCCACCCACAACATGCCATGGCCACGCCCACTTTTTTTTTACACATACAATTTAGCAATTGTGAGCGAGAGCTCTCCAGCATGTTGGATCGATTGTTCGATTTCGGCCAGAAAACGATGGGGGGGGGGGGGGGGCACCTTGCGGCATCAATCTCTGCCAGATTCGATCATTATGAGCTGCTGGATGTAACTGAGTAATTTATAGTCCCCTTTATACTCCTAGGTGTCGGATTCCTGCTGCCAGCTAGTCTCCTTTGATGGGCACTCAGGGCAGAGAGATCTGAAAAAACCAGATCTTTCTTTGTTGGGTCTATTTTAGGAAAGTCTGTTATTCCGACTACACTGTGCCACATTGTAGCCAGAGAGGGCAATGGTGCTAGGTGTAAACAGAGGAAGCTCCAGCTTTTCAGATCAGTTGGCCTCTAGTGCCTTCATTCAGATGCAGGTGAGGCGGGAGTAGGAACCAGAGATCTAGGGACAAGGATGCTTTCAGGTGGTAAAGGAGGCATTGTGGATAGCTAAAATTGATTAAAAATTGGCATTGCGTGTGAAATCGGAATCAGAATTGCATGTAGTGTGCAAGAGGCCTTCCTCAGCCTGGCAGGGTATGCAGAGTGGGCGGCAGGGAGCTTTTATGGTTGCCTGTCTGGACGTTGTATCGCCTTCTTCTCTCCACCGTGGTGGCGATGTAACTTTGACATGTCTTCTGGGTCCCGATCACATGATATGTTATGTGATTGAGATCCAAGATACTGTCAGCATTACAACGCCACCCGGTGGTGGAAGAACTGTGATAGAAGAGTACCATCTCTTTTATTACCCCTCTTTCACCACTGGGTGGTGCTGTAACGCTGACGTGGTCTCCTGGATACCTCATCACATGTCATGTGATCAGGACCCGGAAAACCTGTCGAAGTTCAGAGTCGTCGTCGAGGAAAAGAAGCCGCCTGGTAGGGAACTATAACTGCTCCCTGCCGCCTACTCGTTTGGCTACACTAGGCAGTCAAACGAGATATGCCAGAAGCGGTTTAGAATGCACAGCAGTATTCAAACAAAACATTTTGTTTGAAACTGCTAACAGGTTAAGACAAGTACATTTGGCTGTTCTGTAGTTCCTGGAAAGTAACAATGCCCATTTATTGAAAATTCCAGTTTTCTAGACCCAGAAACCTGCAGATGCCTCTAGCTTTTTGTTGTGTGCTCATTCTTATTCCTTCTGCATGCAGAGGCAACTGATTGGTTTATTAAAACGGGGCAGTGTTTTGAAAAAGTAGCCTGATTTGGGTACATTAAACAGTGACCCCTAGTGGCAAGAGGGAATAGAATGAGCACAGCAATAAAGCACATGAGCTGGATCGCCATTGTACTGTAATTTTGCGGACTATAAGACGCTCTTGGCCATAAGACACACCTAGGTTTAGTATTGGCAGGCGTGAACAAGTCAGGAACTCCCTGCATTTGGACTAGAAGACGCAGTGACTTTTTCCCCCGCTTTTGGGGGAGAAAAAGTGAGTCTTCTAGTCCAAAAAATGCAGTATGTACAAAAATGCATAAGGACCTATTTTCTCTTAAAGCGGTAAAAACCCTGAAATAATATTCAATAAAAACATGTTTTCTACTTTTTATATGCCATACGGTTAACATATTTGCTTTTGTGCATAAGTATTAGTTTTCATGTAGAAATTATACGTTCCCAAAGTACACTTTTTTTTGCTCTGAAATCTGACTTTGTATTTTATTTATAACTGCTTTATTCATGTTCTAACGAGCAGAAATGCTTTCTAAATTGTCTGACTTTGTTCAGGGGACCCGGCAGTGTAGAAGTGTTTGTTTACATTCCTCACTTGATGCAATTAAACACAAGATAACATTATCTACAACTTCGGATGGTCCAAAATTCTCTGCACTGAACTCTCAAGCTCTGTGTGTAACCCTTTGAATGCTGTTCAAGTAAAAAAAAAAATGCTGGTTTCATTATAATATGCTGTAAATTATTAGAGCAAAGAAGAAATGTGGGTTTCATTCCGCTTTAAGTATGTTTATTTTAGATTAAACAGTTTATTTAGAATTAATTCTTTCCTTTTTACTATTTTTTTTTGCCCCCAGGTTAGTGACAAAGGATCTCGGCAAATGCTGATTGGTACAATGCTGCATGATATCTTTCAGAAAGCGACGACGCGTGAATTTACTGGTGACATTTTGCAAAAGCTTGCTCTTCAGACTGTGCATGGGCCAAAGTATCTGAAAGAAATGTAAGAGGTTATGCTGTATTATTCATCAAGTAACCTGTTCTCCACACTGTGCAAGGGTTCAAATGTGTTGATCAGGGTCTCTAATATAATTTTTTTTAAATTACAATTTTGGTGCCTTTTTAGATAACTGTCTGGGTCCCTGATAAAGCCGGATCGTTCTTTTTTACTTTTTTGTTGTTGCATCGGTTTTTCTGGACTTGTGCTTTTTGCCTGTATTTGTTACTCTTTATATACTGATATAGGTAAAGGATAATTGAAGTGAGAAGAATATGGATGCTGCCATATTTATTTCCTGTTAAACAATACTAGTCACTTGGCAGCCCTGCTGATCTGTTTGGCTGCAGTAGTGTCTGAATCACACCAGAAACAAGCGTGCAGCTGGTATTGCTTAAGGGCCCGTTTCCACTAGTGCGGGGCAGAATCGCCGCATATCACCGCTGGCAAAATCGCATGCGGATGCGATTCCGCATGCGTTTCTTGCCGCGATTTCGCATAGGCAGGGTATATGCGATTTTAACCATGTCACTGCCTGTGTCAATTTACATTACTTTCAATGCGAAATCGCGGGGAAAAAACGTATGCAAAAAACACATGCGATTTCCCTATTAAATACATTGTCTGTGATTCGCCTGCATTCCACACGCAGGCGAATTCTGCAGGGTCTACCATGCAGAAAAATCCTGCACAGAAAAATGCAAATGAAAACTGACAAGTGGAAACAGTCCCATCCACTTGTATTGCTTATGCGAATCCGCATGCGTTGTCTGCATGCGGATTCGCGCTAGTGGAAACGGGCCCTAAAAGGAAATACATTTGTCAGCCTCCATAGCCCTCTTGTTAGGATACACAAGGTGACTTGTGACATGAGATATATGTTTATGTACAGTGCCAAGCACACAAATAACTAATGCAACTGTAACTATAATTCTGTGTTCACTTTTTTTTTTTTTTTTTTTTTTTAATACTTTCTATGCATGAAAAAGTTAAAAATCAGGTATGCAAGTGACAGTTCCTTTCAGGGTCGGGACCGGCTCAGATTATAGCAGTAACCCTCACTGATAAAGTGTGAGGCCTGGAACCCACTGAAAACCGCAAACGCAAAACGCAACCGCTAGCGTTTTGTCTGAGCGGTTTGCAAGCGGATTCATGCGCGTTTTTGGTCGTGTTTTGCAACATTGTATTTTTTTCCCCAGCGGGTGCATAGCGTTTTGCGTTTTGCGTTTTTATCCTGATTGGTCCTGTGAATTATTTTTCATTTTGTTAGTGTGCTGAACCGCAAAACGCTAGCAAAACCGCTCAGTTTAGGTTTTGCTGAGCGTTTCCACTAGCGGTTCAATACTTTACATTGAAGCGCTAACGCTCCCAAAATGCTGCACGTCCTGCGTTTGCGTTTCTGAGAAACGCAAACGCTCCTGTGGAAGTTGACCCATCCATTAACATTAGCCCAGCGTTTTGGCAAACTGCTAGCGTATCGCAGTGCTGCCAAAACGCTGCCAAAAGCGCTCCTGTGGGTTCCAGCCCTTACAGCCGTAAAACACTTTCATGGCAGAAAATGGCTTCTGAGACCAAGAAATAGGTAAACAGGACAGTCGTCCATAGATTTTAACTCTGGCAATACTTGTAGGAATGTGTCATGGAGCAGAGACAATGAAGCAATAAAAACTTAAAAAGTAGATTTAAAAATAAAATGAAACTGTGGGACTTCTATTAATTTTTGGGAGGAGGATCAGTACAACTGTTTATCTCCTCAGTTTTTCACCTTGTGTTTCCTTTTAAGCATATTTAATAAAAGTCACACACCTGAAACAAACATGCTGCTAAATTAGTCATACTTAAATCAAGAGTACCTGTCTGCGTGCTTATTCAGGCCCTATGGCTAAAAGTGTTGAAGGAGGCAGATGATTAGCAGGGCAGCCGGGCAATTTGCATTGCTTTAAAAGGAAATTAATAGATCAGCCTTCATATCCCTCTCACTTCAGATTCCATATAGGCTATTTTCATCTGCAGATCAGATCCACCAGGATGGATTTTCAGATCTGCAGATGAATGTCTGTTAAACAAGGTGTGTATGAGATCTGCAGATATCATAGACTATGAATGCATTTTGCAGGAACAGATCTTTTGCAGATACTGATCTGTTGCATGTGTACAGCATCTTTGTGTGCAGCATCTTGCAAAGATTTCTGTCTGATGGGGAGTTCAGCTCCATAGAATAGACTGTGTAGGTATGGCTCTCATACTACATGAAGGGGGTAAAATTGGTCTGTGATCTTTCATTTTCCAAAGACTATGGTCTGATGTGTGTATGCACCTTAAAGGGAACCAGAGACGAAGCAAATGTAAAAATAGGAAAAGCTTTTATATATACCTGGGGCTTCCTCCAGCCCTATAAGCCTGGATCGCTCCCACGCCGCCGTCCTCCGCTGCCTCTATCGCCGGTACCGGGTCCCGTCACTTCCGGCGGACACGACCAATTTTCCGCATGCACAGGGGCTAGCTCCATATCCTTACGCATGCACCTGCGTAGTATGATGGCCCATGCGTAAGGATATGGAGGGAGCCCCTGTGCATGCAGAAAACTGGCCGCGTCCGCCGGCAGTGACGCACTACGCATGCGTCGACTGGCCGAAACTACGGGACCCGGCAGAGGCAGCGGAGGACAGCGGCGTGGGAGCGATCCAGGCTTATGGGGCTGGAGGAAGCCCCAGGTATGTATACAAATTTTTTTTACCAACGTCTCTGGTTCTCTTCAAAGCTGTGTATACACTTGAAAGATTAGTGAATGTCCTTTTAAACAAGGTGTGTATGAGATCTGCAGATATCATAGACTATGAATGCATTTTGCAGGAACTGATCTTTTGTAGATACTGATCTGTTGAATGTCTACAGCATCTTTGTGCGCAGCATCTTGCAAAGATTTTTATCTGATGGGGAGTTCAGCTCAATAGATTGTGTAGAGTATGGCACTCATACTACATGGAAGGGGGTAAAATTGGTCAGCCATCTTTCATTAATCTTTCAAGTGTGTACACAGCTCAAGTTTCCACTCAAAGCCCTACCCATTGCAGTTAATGCATGTGAATGGTGCTGCTGCCAGTTATAAATGGGTTTTCAACAACCTAATGCAGATATACTATTTCCTGGTATACTTTTGTTTCCTGGTGTAATCAGTGCTTTTTCTGTTTCAGGTACCAACTAAATTTAAACCAAGCTGATGTCATGCAGGAAGTGGCGGAATATCTGCCATCCTTTGAAAAGTGGGCAAGTGACTACATGACCCCTGCCCAACCATTCATGACCATTAACCAGTAAGCTTGAACTACGTGTTGTTACTTGTATTATTACTTCAGTGTTCAATAAGAAGTTCCACATTATAATAGCGAAAAGAATTAAAAGTGATTGGGAGGATGTTTGACCATTTTTCTTCCCTGACTTGCCACTTTTTAGTGCTCTGTTTCCTATGAAAGCTTGATGATTTAAGGACAAATGTAATGAGAAATATATGGAGACTGACATATTTATTATCCCTTTAAGCAATACAGGTTGCCTGGCAGCCCTGCTGATGCTCTGCCTCTTAATACTTTTAGCCATAGACCCTGAACAAGCATGCAGCAGATCAGGTGTTCTGACAAGATTAGCTGCATGCTTGTTTCCGGTGTGATTCAGAATCTACTTCAGCCAAATAGATCAGCTGGGCTGCCAGGCAACTGGTATAGTTTTAAAAGGAGATTAATATGGCAGCCTTCATATACTTATTGCTTCAGTTGTCCTTTAAGGAAGAGCAAGCAAACAAACAAACAATAATAAGTATCAGGAGGATGCAGAGGGGCATGGAGTGCTGTGGCCAGAGGCTGATACCAAGGTATTGTATGCACTCGAGTATAAGCTGACCCGAGTATAAGCCGACCAACTTTTCCATAACTAAATTGGGAAAAATGATTGGCCCGTGTATAAGTCGAGGGTAGGAAATTCACCAACTACCGACCCATCTGCACAACATTAACCACCCTGGCGTTCTATTAAGATCGCCAGGGCGGCTGCGGGAGGGTTTTTTTTAAATAAAAAAAAAACTATTTCATGCAGCCAACTGAAAGTTGGCTGCATGAAAGCCCACTAGAGGGCGCTCCGGAGGCGTTCTTCCGATCGCCTCCGGCGCCCAGAATAAACAAGGAAGGCCGCAATGAGCGGCCTTCCTTGTTTTGCTTACATCGTCGCCATAGCGACGAGCGGAGTGACGTCATGGACGTCAGCCGACGTCCTGACGTCAGCCGCCTCCGATCCAGCCCTTAGCGCTGGCCGGAACTTTTTGTTCCGGCTACGCTGGGCTCAGGTGGCTGGGGGGACCCTCTTTCGCCGCTGCTCGCGGCGGATCGCCGCAGAGCGGCGGCGATCAGGCAGCACACGCGGCTGGCAAAGTGCCGGCTGCGTGTGCTGCTCTTTATTTGATGAAAATCGGCCCAGCAGGGCCTGAGCGGCAGCCTCCGGCAGTGATGGACGAGCTGAGCTCGTCCATACCGCCCGGCTGGTTAAACCATCAAATAGCTATCAAACGCCCATTTTAAAAACCCACTAAGACAATAATAATACATTTCAGAGTTTTTAGATTGCTGTGTTCACAATGGCAAACACTGGGTAGAGCTTTTAGTTAGCTATCAGTTTATATTAAACCATTATCAGTTGTGCTACCTCATTAACTCATTTTTTTCTTTCTAGGAAAAATTATACAAGTAACTTGAAAACATTTTATGAAATTGTTCAGTATAGTCTGCAGGTGTTAATAATACTATTTACAATCAGGGCCTTCATTTAAACATCATCAAGTTTAGGATGAAAATACCATAGGTAAATCTGTAGGCATCTTATATAATATTTAAAGGCTTGTTTAATTATGCTATAGATCCACTTGTCTGGATGTTTGGACTGAAATGATGTTTTGACTGCATTGATCCCTCTGAGTGCCATCTCCCTGCTCCGCAGTGCCATTGGCACTGGGAGGAAGCGGCATGAGTGGGCACTCAGAGGGGGGTTCACAATGACTTGTATATGACTCGAATATAAGCCGAGACCCCCACTTTTGGGCCACATTTTTGGACCCAAAAACTCGGCTTATACTCGAGTATATACGGTAAGTTGTCTCCCGCGTACACCTGCTATTAAAGCAGAACTGAAGATTGATCTAAACAAAGGGTTTCACTTACCTGGGGCTTCTGCCAGCCCCTTGCAGCCGTCCTGTTCCGTGCTGGTGCCCCACGATCCTCGGTTATCCCGCCGCGGTGCAGTTTGGTTACAGCCGACTTGTAAGTTGACGGCAACTGTGCCTGAGCAGCCCTAGCCACGCGTATCCTTCTTCATGCTCCTGTCCGTAATAGCGTCCTGTGCATAGGCAATCCTGGTGCTGACCTAACACTGTGGGAGAGGTTTCACCCCAATATCAGCCATACAGAGCCCCCTGGTGATCCGTCTGTGAAAAGGAAAAGATTTCTCATGGGAAAGGGGGTATCAGCTACTGATTGGGATGAAGTTCAATCTTCTGTTACGGTTCCTCTCTAAACAACATGTTCAGCACGTAATTGTCTGGTCAGGCAGGGCAATGTACCCCAAAGTCCGCACACAGCCGCGTAATCAGCAGCCCAAGCAACAGGATAGATTTATTCCTGTATTGCATTGAGAGAGTGATGGGTTTGCCACAATTATGATGTTATAGTACAAGTGTTGCTATACTTTTTAAAAAAAAATTAATTTTAATTGTATTGTCTACTACTTGTTTCTACTATCTTTAGATCTGCTGTAGGAAATCCAGTGCAAGTATCGGAGTTTCTGGATATCGAGGAAAATATCTGGTCGCCACGATTTGGCTTGAAGGGTAAAATTGATGTGACGGCCAAAGTGAAAATCCACCAGAAAAGCAAAGGTCATATGAAAACCATGCCTCTGGAGCTGAAGACTGGCAAGGAGTCCAACTCCATAGAGCACAGGAGTCAGGTAAGCTGCCCCTCCCATGCTCCTCCTTCTCCATCTACAGGTCGTTCTATGCTGGCAAGAAGTTGACCCCCCCCTTCGAAATGTATTTCATTTTTTATTACTTTTGGTACTTGCGTATTAGGCTGTTGACCGGCGTCCGCTCTGTACTTCCCTGCAGAACAGTCTAGTCTAATGTCTGTTAGGATAGCAGCTGATTGGCTGATTCGTCACAGAACGAACAGCTGATCTGTTGGTGGGGAGCTCAGTGCTTTCTGAGTGTGCAGACACCCAGTGGGAAACGCTATCCATAAGTAAATAAATAAAAATTGCTTATCGGGACCCTCGCCTGCAGCTGGGCTTTGGGCACAGCGCTCACTTTGGTTGCTGCCTCCGTTTGCAACTGTAATAAACCCATTTGGATGGTGACATGGATAGTGTTTCCTGCTGTCTCTGCACCCTCAGGCAGCACTGCAGGTGTACATGAAATAGAGGCGCCAAGTAAAATCGGGCGGAGGGAAGCCAAAAAGTAGAATATCGGTAAATGAACGATATTCTGCATATTGTAATTTTCGATAGCAAAATATCGGTAAATGTTACCAATATTTTACTATAGCTAAATCTAAACCTCCTCTCACACAGAACCTTCTCCCCTGACACCTAACCCTAACTGCACCCCACTCGCACAAACACCCTTCCTGATGTCTAATCCTAACCTATCCTGTTTTTACTTTCTTGCTGAAGGTTATTCTGTATACATTGCTTAGTCAGGAAAGGAGAGAAGATCCTGAGTCTGGCTTACTGCTTTATCTAAAGACTGGAACTATGTACACTGTGCCTGCAAACCGGCTGGACAAAAGAGGTGCGTTTGACATGAGAAAGGCATAAAGAAGTGATAATGACAATTGCAGATCACATTCTAGTTTAAAGCAGAACTGTAGATAGGATTAAAACTGTTTCACTTACCTGGAGTTTCTGCAAGCCCCCAGCAGCCGTCCTGTCCCGCGCCACTCCTCCAGAAGCCTCCGTTCCTTGACTTATACGTCGAGGCCAGCGCAGCCCTGCTTTTCTATGCATTCCCGTCTGCAATTGCGCTATTGCGGACTCGAAACGCGAAGAAAGGATATGCGTGGCCAGACCCGCGCAGTGGCCCGTCGGCGAAACCGAAAGTAGCTGGTGGCAGGAGAACGGAGACTTATGTAAAACGGTGGCTTATGCCACAATCTCCACTTCACCTGCCTCAGGACGTAGAGGTGAAGAGTATAAAGTGCCGTAGAAGATTTCTGCTGCCTTGTTGATCAAAACGAGCAGTGTAGGGAGGCAGGCAGGTTTGTATCCAATGCAGTATTGCCGTGCCTTATCGCTGGCGCATATCCTGTTAATTTTTTATTCCTGAGTTTTCTCCTTTAAAGGTACCCCCCCCCCCCCCCCCCCTGAAAAAAAAACCTTTAAATCTCCCACCAAGCAATTACTTTTGATGCACTGCACATAGTGTGGTAACATGAAAGTCCATGGACATTTTAACATTCACATTACAACGGTGTGTTTCTGTGCTGCGCTATTAAACGCGTAGGGCATGATTAATATGGAAATGCATGCTATGTGAGTTTCAGCTCATGGATCATGCAGGTAAGCCCATGATTCAGCCGGAAAGGATTCCCTCTACATCACTTCAGTGGTTTGACAATGCAGTAAAACTCATAGAAATGCATGGAAATGCACAAAAACTCACTGACCAATTCATGAGTTTATATTCATGCATTTTAAAGCACTTATTAGTGTAAATGAGCCCTTAAAGGGAAGGTCCAAGCAAAAAAAAAAAAATGAGTTTCACTTACCTGGGGCTTCTACCAGCCCCATGTAGCCATCCTGTGCCCTCGTAGTCACTCACTGCTGCTCCAGTCCCCCGCTGGCAGCTTTCTGACCTCGGAGGTCAGGGCCGAATTGCATACATTTTTACACATTCCCGCTAGTGCAGGAACATTAACACATACATTTTTACGCGTTAGTGGTGCAACGCGTACATTTTTGTTCCTGCACTAGCTGGAATGCGTAAAAATGTATGCAATGTGGCCCTGACCTCTGAGGTCAGAAAGCTGCCAGCGGGGGACTGGAGCAGCAGTGAGTGACTACGAGGGCACAGGATGGCTACATGGGGCTGGTAGAAGCCCCAGGTAAGTGAAACTCATTTTTTTTTTTTGCTTGGACCTTCCCTTTAAAGCGGAATATAACCCTGCATTTCATCTTTGCCCTAAAACATTATTTACAGCATATTATATGCAACCAGCATTTTTTTTTTTAAGACCACCATTCGAAGGGTTACACACAGAGCTTGAAAGTTCAGTGCAGTGAAATGTGGATGCATCCAAAGTTGTAGATTATGTTATCTTGTGTTTACTTAAATGTATCAAGTGAGGAATGTGACACATTCTCTGACTGTGAAGAAGCAGCTCCACACAGAGAGTCAAAGCATGTCTGCCTTCAATACATAATGCATAAAACCAGTTATGAATAAAATGCAAAGTCAGCTCACACAGCAAAAACTGTACTTTTGGGAACCTATAATTTTTAAATGAATAATAATACTTATGCACAAATGCAAATATAACCGTATGGCATATAAAAAGTAGGAAGCCTTGTTTTTATGGAATATTATGTCTGGGTTTTATACCACTTTAATTGGATAAGGGCAACTGTGTCATGTATGACACATTTGTATAAAGTGGAACTGTGGTGAAAAAAAATTAAGTAAAGAAGAATTTATTTTTATTTATTTTTTTTAATACAGTATTTATAAATGATTTAGTCAGTGTTTTTCCCATTGTGATATCTTTCCTCACCTGGATTTATATTCTGAAATTTATCACAGGTGGCCACATCTTTAGTCCTGGCAGGTGCATTACTGAGAATTCCAAAGTCAGTGAAAATAAAGCCTTGTCCTAAAATGCTCTGGGTGGAGAATTCCGAATAGCTAAATGGCCTAGGTTAAGCATCACTGGGAGGAGGGTGGGGCTACATAACATTCAACATTAATGCCATAGCTGAAATGCCGCATTCCCGTGGCAGAACGAGGCCTTAATCACCCCTGAAATCCCCAGGGCAAAATTCAAGGCTCCTTCCAGGTAGAGGCAGAGCTGTGCGCTGTAGCGCTGCCTCTACTCGCGTCAATCTCCGCCTCTACTCGCGTCAATCTCCGCCTCTTCCCGCCCCTCTGTCTTCTTTCACTGAGAGGGGCAGGGAGAGGTGGAGATTGACGCGACTGGAGGCAGAGCTTTAGCGCACAGCTCTGTCTCCCAGGCAGCAAAATCCACGACCTGGAAACTTGTGAATTTTTTCCCTGGGGGTGGGGGGGACCTCGTTCTGCTGCAGGGATGTGGCGTTTCAGGCATACATGCTGAACAGGACTGGCTATTAAAAAGAGGTCATTTTTTAGGCTTCAGGCTCTCTTTAAGCTGAAAGAATGCATCTTTGAAGATTTACAACAGTTTGCCTTTATTTAAATAGTCTTTTTTTTTTTTTTTTTCTCCTTTTTCCTAGAGCTACTGAAAATCCGAAATGCACTGTCGTTTTATTTGACTAATGTAGTACACAAATCTGATAACGGAAATAAGGAAATGAAACTTTCTGCACTACCAGCAATAATTGCTGACAAGCAGGCCTGCAAGTTTTGTTCCCAGCTACGGAACTGCGCCCTTTATAGCAGGTACTCTTTATTCTGATGCTGAAACGGGGAATTGTGATAAACATGGATATGATATAGGATGCACTTGTGGAAGGATGGAGTGACTTGGCACCCTAAGGAAAAACACAGAGACAGTGGTAGACCAGAGAGCGTCATATGGCAGTTATCAAATAGGATGTAAATAATTATCACAAAGGTCTGCTCACAAATGTGAGTTGCAAAAGGGGCAACCAACCACATGAAGTATGTGGAGACAATAAACTTGACTCTTCTGGGGGAATCCAGATGGGACTGGATGCGGGCACTCTCCTTGTTAAAAGAAACCGGTTGTCACAGTGGTGGCCACCACATGACACCAGAGGGGTCCCCTCCAACCTCTATGGGATAGGGCAGTGGTTCCCAACCTTTTTGGAGTCGTGACACATCAAACCAAACGTTCAGATCTCCGTGACACGTAGACTAAATGCATGTAATGAGAGACAGCGTTTCCCCACTAAATGCACATAAGAGACAGCGTTTCACCAGTAAATGCAGGTAATGACAGACAGCCTTTCACCAGTAAATGCACGTAATGAGAGACAGCCTTTCACCAGTAAATGCACGTAATGAGAGACAGCATTTCACCAGTAAATGCACATAATAAGAGACAGCATTTCACCAGTAAATGCACATAATAAAAGACAGCTTTTCACCAGTAAATGCACATAATAAGAGACAGCTTTTCACCAGTAAATGCACATAATAAGAGACAGCTTTTCACCAGTAAATGTACATAAGAGACCTCTTTTCACCAGTAAATGCACATAAGAGAAAGCTTTTCACCAGTAAATGTACATAAGAGACCTCTTTTCACCAGTAAATGCACATAAGAGAAAGCTTTTCACCAGTAAATGTACATAAGAGACCTCTTTTCACCAGTAAATGCACATAAGAGACAGCTTTTCACCAGTAAATGTACATAAGAGACCTCTTTTCACCAGTAAATGCACATAATAAGAGACAGCTTTTCACCAGTAAATGCACATAATAAGAGACAGCTTTTCACCAGTAAATGTACATAAGAGACCTCTTTTCACCAGTAAATGCACATAAGAGAAAGCTTTTCACCAGTAAATGCACATAATAAGAGACAGCTTTTCACCAGTAAATGTACATAAGAGACCTCTTTTCACCAGTAAATGCACATAATAAGAGAAAGCTTTTCACCAATAAATGCACATAATGACAAACAGCCAGTTGTCCCCAGTATATGTAGCCAGGGATATATGTGCCCAGTATATGTAGCCAGGAGTATATATGCCCAGTATATGTAGCCAGGGGTATATGTACCAAGAGGTATATGTGCCCAGTATATTTAGCCAGAGTTATATGTGCCCAGTATATGTAGCCAGAGGTATATGTGCCCAGTATATGTAGCCAGAGGTATATGTGCCCAGTATATGTAGCCAGGGGTATATGTCCCCAGTATATGTAGGCAGGTGTATATGTCCCCGGTATATGTCCCCAGTATATGTAGCCAGGGTGTATATGTCTCCAGTATATGTAGGCAGGGGTATATATCCCCAGTATATGTAGGCAGGTGTATATGTCCCCGGTATATGTCCCCAGTATATGTAGCCAGGGTGTATATGTGCCCGGTATATGTAGTCAGGAGTATATGTCCCCAGTATATGTAGGCAGGGGTATATGTCCCCAGTATATGTAGGCAGGGGTATATGTCCCCAGTATATGTAGGCAGGGGTATATGTCCCCAGTATATGTAGGCAGGGGTATATGTCCCCAGTATATGTAGGCAGGGGTATATGTCCCCAGTATATGTAGGCAGGGGTATATGTCCCCAGTATATGTAGGCAGGGGTATATGTCCCCAGTATATGTAGGCAGGGGTATATGTCCCCAGTATATGTAGGCAGGGGTATATGTCCCCGGTATATGTAGCCAGGGGGTATATGTCCCCAGTATATGTAGTCAGGAGTATATGTCCCCAGTATATGTAGGCAGGTGTATATGTCCCCAGTATATGTAGCCAGGGGGTATATGTCCCCAGTATATGTAGTCAGGAGTATATGTCCCCAGTATATGTAGGCAGGGGTATATGTCCCTAGTATATGTAGGCAGGGGTATATGTCCCCAGTATATGTAGGCAGGGGTATATGTCCCCAGTATATGTAGGCAGGGGTATATGTCCCCAGTATATGTAGGCAGGTGTATATGTCCCCGGTATATGTAGCCAGGGGGTATATGTCCCCAGTATATGTAGCCAGGGGGTATATGTCCCCAGTATATGTAGTCAGGAGTATATGTCCCCAGTATATGTAGGCAGGGGTATATGTCCCCAGTATATGTAGTCAGGGGGTATATGTCCCCAGTATATGTAGTCAGGAGTATATGTCCCCAGTATATGTAGGCAGGGGTATATGTCCCCAGTATATGTAGGCAGGGGTATATGTCCCCAGTATATGTAGGCAGGGGTATATGTCCCCAGTATATGTAGGCAGGGGTATATGTCCCCAGTATATGTAGGCAGGGGTATATGTCCCCAGTATATGTAGGCAGGGGTATATGTCCCCAGTATATGTAGGCAGGGGTATATGTCCCCAGTATATGTAGGCAGGGGTATATGTCCCCAGTATATGTAGGCAGGTGTATATGTCCCCGGTATATGTAGCCAGGGGGTATATGTCCCCAGTATATGTAGGCAGGTGTATATGTCCACGGTATATGTAGCCAGGGGGTATATGTCCCCAGTATATGTAGCCAGGGGGTATATGTCCCCAGTATATGTAGCCAGGGGGTATATGTCCCCAGTATATGTAGCCAGGGGGTATATGTCCCCAGTATATGTAGCCAGGGGGTATATGTCCCCAGTATATGTAGCCAGGGGGTATATGTCCCCAGTATATGTAGTCAGGAGTATATGTCCCCAGTATATGTAGGCAGGGGTATATGTCCCCAGTATATGTAGGCAGGGGTATATGTCCCCAGTATATGTAGGCAGGGGTATATGTCCCCAGTAAGTATATGTAGCCAGGGGGTATATGTCCCCGGTAAGTATATGTAGCCAGGGGGTATATGTCCCCGGTATATGTAGGCAGGGATATATGTGCCCAGTATATTGTAGCCAGGTGCCGCCCCCCCCCCCCCCCCCCCCCCCCCCCCCCCAGGAGGAGAGAGCGAGGGAATGAGAGCGGCACCTCAGGGTGCTCTCTCTCCCTCGCTCTCTCCTCCGGAATGAAGTGCGGTGGCTGGCAGAGGGGCGGAACTTACCTTCCGTGTCCTCCGTCTGGTCTCGTCGCCGGCGCAGGATGATTTGCCACTACTCTGGCCTGATCCAGACCAGAGCAGCGGCTGCGGCACCAGAACTTCCGGCCGGCGCATGGAGCGACACGGAAGGTAAGTCCCGCCCACTGCCAAACGCCGCCGCACACACAGATCGGAGGGGAGAGCGAGGGAGGCAGAGCACCCTAAGGTGAGAGAAGGGGGGGAGATGGCCCCCTTCTCCGCTGCTGCCCACAGCTTTACCTCCGCTGCGCTGCTCCCCTCCGAGAGAGCCGCGACACATACCCGAAGCTGCCGCGACACATGTCTGTGTCGCGGCACATGGGTTGGGAACCACTGGGATAGGGGGTATATGCACACTTTAGGGATAAAGAGGCACCCAGGTTTGGATAAAACTAAATTAAATACAGTTACCAGTGAAGGGTGAGGTGGCTTACCTCCATGACAACAGTCACATAAGACAATAAGGTTTATTTAGCACAGGCAACGCATTTCTAGGATCTGAGCCCACTTCCTCGGGCCAATACAAGTACCAAACTAAGTAGCCGGATAGCATTGAGCGCCTCTCGGTACACATTGCTGAAAACAGAACAGGAATTCACAAGTGTCCTCAGGCCCTTACGCTTTCTGGACTCATGAAAGTGGGAACTTTCAGTTACCTTCTATTCTGAACAGATCTCACTCTTTTGTAAATTCTGGGACAGTAGGTCTAAGCCTTGTTTTTTTTTTTTTTTTTTGTCCCCCTCTTGCGCCATCTTTCCCTTGTACTCAGGCACCCAATTCATCTGATTATTTGGACGCCGCATAGGGATCCACCAAGGTATAGGGAGTTATTCTACTATTGGTTGACGTCTATGGTAGGAAGCAGCAGTGCATGGAGATTGGCTACACGGTAGCCATCCGCCAAATGGCGGAAAAGGGATTTAAGTGGCGCCGGAGGTTTGGCTAACAAATAGCGGAACCACTGATATTGGTGGAGGGTGTCAGAAAGCAACGCACAGAGTTCAACTAATATGTAGCCAAACTCCAGATAACGGCGGGGGTAAATGATGGGGCGCCTAGGGTTCGGCAGGGGTAAATGATGGGGCGCCTAGAGTTCAGCAGGGGTAAATGATGGGGTGCCTAGGGTTCGGCAGGGGTAAATGATGGGGTGCCTAGGGTTCGGCAGGGGTAAATGATGGGCGCCTAGGGTTCGGCAGCGGTAAATGATGGGGTGCCTAGGGTTCGGCAGCGGTAAATGATGGGGCGCCTAGGGTTCAGCAGGGGTAAATGGTGGGGCACCTAGTGTTCAGCAGGGGTAAATGATGGGGCACCTAGTGTTCAGCAGGGGTAAATTATGGGGCACCTAGTGTTCGGCAGGGGTAAATGATGGGGCGCCTAGGGTTCGGCAGGGGTAAATGATGGGGCGCCTAGGGTTTGGCAGGGGTAATTGATGGGGCGCCTAGGGTTCGGCAGGGTAAATGATGGAGCGCCTAGGGTTCGGCAGGGGTAAATGATGGGGCGCCTAGGGTTCAGCAGGGTAAATGATGGGGCGCCTAGGGTTCGGCAGGGGTAATTGATGGGGCGCCTAGGGTTCAGCAGGGTAAATGATGGGGAGCCTAGGGTTCGGCAGGGGTAAATGATGGGGCGCCTAGGGTTCGGCAGGGGTAAGTGATGGGGCGCCTAGGGTTCGGCAGGGGTAAGTGATGGGGCGCCTAGGGTTCGGCAGGGGTAAATGATGGGGCGCCTAGGGTTCGGCAGGGGTAAGTGATGGGGCGCCTAGGGTTCGGCAGGGGTAAGTGATGGGGCGCCTAGGGTTCGGCAGGGGTAAATGATGGGGCGCCTAGCGTTCGGCAGGGGTAAATTATGAGATGCCTGGGGTTTGGTTACTATCTAGCCAAACTCTGCATCGACTAACTTAGTGTTAGGCGTGGGGAGGTGTTAGCTGTAGGTAGGCGTACACAAAAATAGTACCAAGAAATGTTGGCACCAGGTAATAGCCGATCGTATCGGTAACATTGCCGATATTCTACTTTTTGCAGTGCTAATATTCATCAGTAAATAACAGTATATGTTCTCTATAGATATTTTACTAAAGCTAAACCTAACCCTACTCTCACACAGATCTCCCCCCTTCCCAATGTCTGACCCTAACCAATCCCTCCCCCCCCCCCCCCACACACACACACACACCTAACCTTAAAACCACCCTTTCCAAATGCCAAACCTTAACTGTTCTTTAATCACCAGAGACATCTGCCAACTGCCCTATAGATACTAATATATTAATTTGGCGGGAACCATAGTCCAGATTCTCCAGAACACCAAGAATGTAATAGTTCATGCTAAACAAAGATCACCAATGTTTGCTGTACTGCTGTGATAGTATATGATGAACTTATGACTGTGGTGGGGATTAGATTGAGGGCACTATAGTATAAAAACACCATAGTAGTGTAAAAAAAAAAATTACACCAAAAAAATTCTATCTTATAGCTTGTGGTATAGGTTTGTTGTTTTGTATTTACCGTATGTAGTGCTGACCTCTTTTACTGAGTTTTATAGAGCAGTCACTATACTCTATAAAACGCTGTAGAAGATGTCAGCACTACATACGGTAAATACAAAATAACACATATATCACAAGCTGTAAGGTAGGAGTTTTGGGGGGGGTGTAAATTTTTTAGCGACCCACATCAATTGTCTCTGTGTGTTTTTGTTGTGGTGTTTTTTTTTTTTTTTTGGTTTTTTTTGTTTTTTTTGTTTTTTTACAAACCTTTTCAGTTATTGTTTACTTTAACACTGCATGTGTGTTTTACCACACCATATATGGTATAATTCAGGTAACCGTTAGTGCTGTCACTGTTATTAGGTCTGTGGAACAGCAGAGTGAGGCCTCCTACATCCCCAGTGACATGCTGCCTGTAGTGGAGAAGGAGACGGAACATCTGAAAGACTCTCACTTGCAGTATTTCAATCTCTGGTGCCTCATGTGCTGCCTGGAAGCTCAATCTAAAGAATCAAAGAACGGCCGCAAGAATATCTGGAAAATGTCAGCAGCTGAACGGTAACCAAGCATTTATAGCCTGGGGGATCTTTATTGCACTGAGTATATCCTAGCTCAATGGAATTCAGTACAGCAGAGTTTTTCTTTAAATTGATAGTTTTCTGCTCTTTTAAAGTGGACCTGAATTCAGAACTTCACCTCAGCTCTAAAAGATAAGCAACAGTATAATTACCTTTAAAGAAAAAACATTTCTTTGTTACAGCTTATACAAATCCTGCAATAATCTTCAGTTTGTCTACTTCCTGCTTTTATGGAAGCAGACATATTGTTAACATCCATACATCAGAAGAGACAGCACACCACTGGCTGTAAACAATGTTGCTGTATTGAGAGAACAAGACACACCTGAGGAAGGATGTAATATCCGTAACATGTAGTGTGTACTTGTTCTCTGAATACAGCAACATTGTTTACAGCCAGTGGTGTGCCGTCTCTTCTGTTGTATGGATGTTTCCCTGAAGCCGTAGCAGCAATCCGGCTGAGACAAGGCACCGGCAACTACACAGGTTTATTATACCTGTTCGCCAGGCACCAATTGTTGTTAACATCTTAACATCCTGTTTCTAAATGAGCTCTATGCCGTGGCAGTCAGCTAACACAGCTAAGGGATCAAATTACACTTGTGATTAGTCACAGATGAGAGGGAATTAGACAGGCTAAACTCTCTAAATACATACGGGGTGCATTTCTCTGTTTTACTTCTGTCTAGTGCAACAGTTGAGGTCCACTTTAAAATAAAAGTGAGTTGCTCATTATTGCTCCCCAGACATACATTCAAGTGGCACCCATACCTGGCTAACCTATATACTGGAGGCATAAAACAAATGTTCTATGGAACCCAGTCATTTCTAGCTACGCCCCTGAATGTACAGATCACCACCAGTGATAAATGTCAAACTGTAAATCGGGGCGAGGAAAGAGTTAACAATGGGCAAACACTGACTAAATCATCTAGTGACTTTTCGAAGAAAAGCAATTTTATTCATTGTTATTTTCACTACAGTTCCTCTTTAAAGTGAATCTGGAACTAAAAAAAAGCCCCTGTGGGGGGGGGGGGGGGGGTACTTATCTCAGCAGGGGGGAACCTTTGGATCCTAATGAGGCTTCCCTCGTCCTCTTCGTCTCCCGTGATCAGCGCTGGCATCCCCTGAAAAATCGCAGGAGCAGTAGTGGCTGCAGTATTTACCCTCTGCGCAGGCGCAGTAGTGACTTTCCTATGGTCTGTGCTGGAAATTGCCAAGCCCGATCAGGTCTGCTCTACTGCGTATTCGTGATTCGCCTGCGCCGTAGAGTGCGGGCTCAGTCATTTTCACCGGAGCCCATAGGAAAGCCGCTACTGCGCTGGAGTGCGGAAGGTAAATATTTACATGGCCGCTGTTTGGGGGCTGTCAGCGCTGGATCACGGAGGGTGAAGAGGATGGGGGAAGCCTCATTAACTACCCCCCCCATGGACTGTTCTGTTTTTTTTTTTTCTTTACAGATTATCTTTAAAGAGGATCTGTAACGTCAAAAGATCCCCTGGGGGGTACTCACCTCGGGTGGGGGAAGCCTCCGGATCCTAATGAGGCTTCCCACGCCGTCCTCCGTCCCTCAGGGGTCTCGCTGCAGCCCTCCGAGAAAGATGACGTCAATATTTACCTTCCTGGCTCCTGTGCAGGCGCTCTGACGGCTGTCGGCTCCGGAGTAGGTGGAAATACCCGATCGCCGTCGGGTATGCTCTACTGCGCAGGCGCAAGTCTCCGGCGCCTGCGCAGTAGAGCGGACCAGACTGAGATCGGGTATTTCCGTGTAGTTCGGAGCCGAGAGCAGCCACAGCTCCCCCGCTGGAGCCAGCAAAGGTAAAAATTGAACTGACAGTCCGGTCTGTCGCCAGCTGTTCGGAGGGCTGCAGCGAGACCCCCGTGGGACAGAGGACGGCGTGGGAAGCCTCATTAGGATCCGGAGGCTTCCCCCACCCGAGGTGAGTACCCCCCAGGGGATCTTTTTGATGTTACAGAGTCTCTTTAAGTTCCTTTCCTGTGCACTCCGGCTGGGGTCACGTGGGGAGTAGCATCACATTCCCTGTAACAGCAGGAACACAATGGAACAGCAATGCCACACAAAACCAAGTACAAGTTGTGTTAACTTTTACACACATGGCCAACTGCACAATATCAGCCCAACAGTCATGTGGGTCAATCCGCCATTTGGATCGGGCAAACCGCCTGTTATCAGTTGCTCGTCTGGACCTTTATCACACGTACATACGCCCAACTATCGCCCAATGGACCAAGTTTGGACGATAGTTGGGCAGAAAAGTTGCACATGTTTTTGAGCCTAAAGCCCCATCTACACCATACAATTTTTTTTTTTGTGCGATTCAATTCGACTCATTGATTCATTTTGCCATTGTTCTGCAATGGCAAAATGAATCGAATCCCGATCACATGTCGGATTGCATCAACTCGATGAGTCGAATCTCACAAAAAATTGTATGGTGTAGATGGGGCTTTAGGGCTTTGAGTTTGCACCTTTAGCTCTCTTCTCTTGTATGTCATTCATAAAACGAGATCCTAGTTATTGGACTTGAGGGGATTTTTTTGATTTGTAAATCTGAAAAAGAGACAGCACAGATCTCCAAGTAAGAAGTTTTGTACATCTGAGATTTGTAGAGGCTTCCTATGTACAATGGAAATAATATGGGTTAGAATAAAGATTTGTTCCTCGCCTCAGGTTTCCAGCACGTAAGCAGCAGCGCTTGCTTTGTAAAATTTGAGAACTTCGTGACAGGCTCACTTAGGCCCCTTTTACACTTGTGTAACGCAACGGCAAGGCAGTGGGGCCTGGCACACTTATGGCGTCATGTAGCGCTGGAGGTGTCCCATCAGCTGCTGAGCCGCTGCAAAGTCTACAATGTGTTACCATCAGACTTCTGCGGTGGTGGAAGCAATGTAAGTCAACGGGCGACACAGGAACATGTAAACATGGTGGCGGTGTGGTGCGGAACAATGGGGAAACCCAGTGACTCTCTTCCTGTCCAGCAGGGAGTATGTCACTGTGTGAGGAGGCGGCACTATGCAGATGACCCTGTTGGCACACACTGCCGCATGGTAATATATATTTTGTGTGTTACAGTGCGATTTTCGGCCCAAAAATATCAATCATATGACCCTGTAGCGGAGTGCGCCGAGAGGGTCATATGCATAGCGCTGACGCCCCTCCCCCAAGCCCCTTTTCACCCCTCACCCAGTGATGTACTGGCTTAAAGAGACTCCGTAACAAAAATTGCATCCTGTTTTTTATCATCCTACAAGTTCCAAAAGCTATTCTAATGTGTTCTGGCTTACTGCAGCACTTTCTACTATGACAGTCTCTGTAATAAATCAATGTATCTTTCCCCTGTCAGACTTGTCCGCCTGTGTCTGGAAGGCTGCCAAGTTCTTCAGTGTTGTGGTTCTGCTATGAACTCACCTTTCCTGGCCCCTCTATGCACACTGCCTGTGTGTTATTTAGATAAGAGAGAAGAGAGAAGCTGCTCTAATCAGCTGGATAAATCGTCCTCTGAGCTGGCTGGGCTTTCACATACTGAGGAATTACAAACAAGGACAAAGCTGTTTGCAGGAAGAAAAGAGCAGCCTGAAACTTCAGTGCATGGGGGAAAAAAAACACACAAATGATCTCTTGAGATTCAAAAGGAATGCTGTATACAGCCTGCTTATGTATGAATGTATTTTCTATGTGTGGACATACTGTACATCAACCTACTTCCTGTTTTGGTGGCCATTTTGTTTGTTTACAAACAAACTTTTTAAAACTTTTTAACCACTTTTAATGCGGCGAGGAGCGGCGAAATTGTGACAGAGGGTAATAGGAGATGTCCCCTAACGCACTGGTATGTTTACTTTTGAGCGATTTTAACAATACAGATTCTCTTTAACAAAAAACCGCCTTAAACTTTTTAAAGCAGTATTTGCAATGTTTGCAGCTAATCTGCTACATAGGCCCCTGATTCTCACACACACACTTAGGATATCCTTTAAGGAGCTCTGATCCAGCTGGTAAAGCTGTGTCTTTCTTGAAGATCTGACGTGTTGGAGTTTGTATGTATTTTGTACAGTATAGCATCGTAAATACAGTATACGTTCTTCATTTTGGTTCAGCTTTGTGGTCCCTCTTATATAGTTCTGTATGTTTAGTATACTTTGTACTATCCTGGTGAAGTATTTTTTATTTTATCTTTCTCCCCCCAGAGAAGAAGATGGACAGTGCATTGGTAATCTCATTAGGACAGGGAATGTGCTGTCACCAGCTGATGGACAATACCTGCATACCTTTCAGCGTCAGTCTGGCACCATCCCCACTACCAACCTGGTGACCGGTGACAGAGTCGTCGTGAGTGGAGAGGACAAAACATTTCTTGCACTTTCTACTGGATTCATCCGGGAAGTGAACGAGCGGGATGTAGTCTGTATTTTGGACAGGTCTGTGTCACACTGATGGGTAATGCTGAAAGTATAAAGCCACTTGATCAATAGTCTTGTTCTCCAAAAATCTGCCATTTTTGTTCTGCAGAAGTCTGGCCAAGATTCCCCAAGACACCATCTTTAGACTTGACCATGAAGAAGGAGGTGGGGGTCTGGAATCCCACCTAGGAAACTTGTCCAAGCTAATGGAAAATTCTCCTGCAAGGTTCGTTGCTCGTACTTTTCACCGAGCTGCTATAGGTGGGAATGGAACAGGCAAACAAACAGCTTGATTAGGGCTTCGAATGGGACCTCTTTTAACTAACCTGTGCCCTAAATCTATAATAGCATGTCTATCTCCCTATGTGTGGTTCCTTCTTTCAATTAGTGCCTCTTAGCTGTCATATATAATAATCCAATATCTGTATACAGGGCCGGTTCTAGACTTCTTGCCGTCTGAGGCAAACTTGTGAGGATGCGCAAAAGCCTTCAGTGTATATTTGCCTTCAGTGTAATATTTGCCTTCAGTGTAGATAGGTATTAGTGCCCCCTGTTTAGGGTAGCCAGGTATAGTTGCCCACAGGATAGGCAGCCAGTATAATTGCCCCGTATAGGTAGTATAGTTGCCTTAGTATGGGTAGCTAGTATAGTTTCATTGCCACGTAGGTCCCCTTTATCAAGGCAATGTTTGCTCGGAGGCAGAGATCTGTCTGCTGCTGTGTAAAAGTTCCTGCAGAGGAAGTGGAGTCTGGCTCCTCTAGACACTCGCAGAGAGCGATGTGTATTCATCTGGGATCAGCAGAAGCCTGGCTGCTGATCCCTCTCTTCAGCTGTTACACTCCCCTTTTACACACCCCTTAAAGACTAAAGGCCCATACGCACGTCTGATTTTCCCAAACGACCCGTCGTTCGGACGTCAAATCAGGTGGGTGTACAGTCTGTCGTTCAGCTGTTAAGTCTGAACTTGAGCGATCCGGCAAGCGGATCGCTCAAGTCCAGTCTTATCAGCTGAACGACATACTGTACACACGCCCGATTTGACGTTTGGACGTCCAAACGACGGGTCGTTTGCGAAAATCAGACGTGTGTATGGGCCTTAAATGGGAACTGAAGAGAGAGGTCTATGGAGGCTGCAATGTTTATTTCCTTTTAAGCAATACCAGTTGCCTGACAGCTCTGCTGATCCTCTGCCTCTAATACTATTAGCCATAGCCCCTGAACAAGCATGCAGCAGATCAGGTGTTTCAGACTTTGGAAGTCAGATCCGACAAGACTAGCTGCATGCTTGTTTGTAAGGGTTATTCAGATACTACTGCAGAGAAATAGACCAGCAGGGCTGCCAGGCAACTGGTATTGATTAAAAGGAAATAAATATGGCAGCCTCTGTATACCTCTTACTTCAGTTCCCCTTTAAGGGTTTGATCCTTTAGTGAGTGCGAGACAATACTACAAATGTGATGCCTTTGGATCTAATTGTTGGACTAAGTGCAACATCTTGATCACAGCCGCCCCCCATGCTGTACATGTATAACGTGCGTTCTCCAATGGCTGCAGTGCCAAAGTATCTATTCCAGCACAGAGTCGGCCCCTCTGGTCAAAGTGTCAGACTCAAGCTGGCCACTAATGGACCAATTTCTAGCGAAAAATCGTTCGATCGATCCGAAATTCTAGGTCGGCAGTGATCGAATTGCTAGTAAATAATCTCCGTTAATGGTTATGATCAATTATGAACGAGTGAAAAAAAAGTCGTCCGACTGAATTTTCGTCGAACGAAATTTTGAATTTTAAAGACGATCGTGATCGATAGATAGCAAAGATTGGTTCGTTGATGGTGTAGTGAACGATTTTTCTTCCGATCAGAATTTCTGATCGCTCGAACGATTTTTCGCTAGAAAATTGCACCATTAGTGGCCACCTTAAGTCCAACGCTTCCATCCCCATCTGCACCCTGCTGTGCTGCGCTGTGTAATTACGTATTACACTGGTGCATGTGCATTGTGGGGCGGAACTACAGCTTGTGAGCTGCCACCGGAAGTACACTGTATTTCACTCAGTCTATGCACACAGTTTCACCTATATTTGTGTTATTTCATACGACTGTGATCTACTTTAGCATGGTTATACACTATGCAATCTGACTGTTCAGTCGTAAAGGACACCTGAAGTAAACGGGATATGAAGGCTGCCACATGCATTTCCTTTTAAAGTGCAAATTTCCTGACCTACTGATCCTCCACCTCTAATACTTTTAGCCAGACCCTAGACAAGCATGCAGGCAGATGTGCTGTTCTGACTGAAGTTTTACTGTATTTGCTGCATGTTTGTTTCAGGTGTGTGATTCAGACACTACTGATGCATGAAAGATCAGCAGAATTGCCAGGCAACTGGTACTGTTTATAAGAATAATAAATATGGCATCATCTATAGCCCTCTCAATTCAGGTGTCCTTTAAGGCCACATACACACATCAGACCATAGTCTTTTGAAAATGAAAGATCACAGACCAATCTTACCCCCTTCCATGTAGTATGAGAGCCCAGGGCCGGCCCGCTCATGAGGCGGGGTGAAACATTTGCCTCAGGCGGCAAATCTGGGGGGGCGGCACCCGCCTCTGCATGGACGCTGGGGCCGCCCGCCGAGCTGGAGGGGTAGCGGGCAGAAAGGGGGTATTGGGCCTAGCGGCGGGGAGGGGGGTCGGACCCCCCCCCTCCCTCGCCTGGGTCCCCCGATCTGCGCTCCTCCTCCAGCGTAAAGTACCAGGCAGCCAGCGTGCATATGACGAAGAGGCAAGGGGCGGGGGAATCACTCACCTCTTCCGCGTTCCATCGCGTGCTCCACTGACGTCACTTCCGGCAACGCCGCCCACTGTATTGTAAGTGGACGGCCTTGCAGGAAGTGACGTCAGTGGAGCGCACGATGGAACGCGGAAGAGGTGAGTGATTCCCCCGCCCGCTGCCTCTTAATGATATGCACGCTGGCTGCCTGCGCCTGGTACTTTACGCTGGAGGAGGAGCGCAGATCGGGGGACCCAGGCGAGGGAGGGGGGAGTCTGACCCCCCTCCCCGCCGCTAGGCCCAATACCCCCTTTCTGCCAGCTACCCCTCCAGCTCGGCACTCCCCACCCCACGGCTGGGGGGGGGGGGCGGGCGATTTTTTCGAATCTTGCCTCAGGCGGCAAAAAGTCTAGGGCCGGCCCTGTGAGAGCCATACCTACAGTCTTTTCTATAGAGCTGAACTCCCCATCAGATAAAATCTTTGCAAGATGCTGCACACAAAGATGCTGCACAGACACAAAAGATCAGTATCTGCAAAATATCTGTTCCTGCCAAAGAACCATTCCTGCAAAATTGCATTCATAGTCTGAGATCTGCAGATCATCATACACACCCTGTTTAACTGACATTCATCTGCAGATCAAGCAATCATCCGCAGATCTGAAAATCCATCCTGGTAGATCTGATCTGCAGATGAATCTCTGTTAAACAAGATGTGTATGATGATCTGCAGATATCCATTCCTGCAAATTGCAATGATAGTCTATGAGATCTGCAGATCATCATACACACATGATTTATCTGACATTCATCTGCAGATCAGATCCACCAGGATGGATTTTCAGATCTGCGGATGATTGCTTGATCTGCAGATGAATGTCAGTTAAATCATGTGTGTATATGATGATCTGCAGATCTCATAGACTATCATTGCAATTTGCAGGAATGGATTTTTAGCAGGAACAGATCTTTTGCAGATACTGATCTTTTGTGTCTGTACAGCATCTGTGTGTGCAGCATCTTGCAAAGATTTTTATCTGATGGGGAGTTCAGCTCCATAGAGTAGACTGTGAAGGTATGGCTCTCATACTACATGAAGGGTGGTAAGATTGGTCTGTGATCTTTCATTTTCCAAAGACTATGGTCTGATGTGTGTATGAGCCTAAACATGTATTTAGTCTGAAGACCAATAGAGTTTAGGTAGACCTCTTCCTCTACAATGCATAATCTTAGTAAGATTGGGGATTGAATATATCAACAGATTGTATAATGTATGGCCAGCTTTAACCATTTCATAGCCACAGTTTTATTCTCCTTTAAAAACCAGAACAATTTTCACATCACGCTCCTCCCATTCTTTTGCAAATAACTTAATAATAATAATAATAATAATAATAGTAATCCTAATATTTGTATAGTGCTTTTCTCCTGGTGGACTCAGAGCGCTGAAGAGCTGCAGCCATCGTTACTTATCACACCAAAATTGTGTAATTTTTTTTTCCGCCACGTATTAGGCTTTCTTTGGGTGGTACTTTTTATTATACGAAATGTGCTGTTGTAGATAAAACAATAGCATACCATATCAATAATTATGAGCCTTAATTTGTACAAATAGCAGTAATATACCCCCATGACATACAGGTATATAAAAAAAACCTACCTATAGGGTTGGGGTGACATGGATTAGAAATGAATTAAAATGTATTTATTTTTATATATAATAGTGTGGGTGTATTTTTACTTTTTGGCCTCAAGATGTTGCCACACTTAATTCCTGTGTACTGTGAACAGTACATCGGAAGTGTTGTGCATATGTTCATTACTTTTACTTTGTGAATGAACACCAGCATCTTGCAGATGCCAGCATTCATTCATTATGGGCACTGTGATCGGCTTTGGGAACGCACGTTCCCATTCACTAATCATGTGCAAGCAGGATGGCGACTGAAACAAATGAGAGAGCGCAGGCAATTGCGAGCGGATGGGTACATAAACAAATATGCATATCCACACCCCGGGTGCGCAAGTGAAGTTTTAAGCGGCGTAGATATGTGTAGCAGAGGTGGGGAAGCAGTTAATATTCTCTTAGCTCTGTTCAAGACACTAAACCATATTGTGCCGTTTCTTCCCTTTCCTTTAATGTTCCTATTACAGCGAGAAGCTGAGAGATTTGATAATTGACTTTGGAAAACCTCAGTTTGTTCAACATCTAAGCTCTGTTCTGCCTCATGAAGCGAAGGACACTGTAGCCAATATACTGAAAGGTATGGATTGTTATTGTAGAATAAACTGTGGGGATCACTGCAAGAAAATGGATAGTATCAGTATATAGTAATTTATATGGAATATAAAATGGAAACTGAGCAAAATGTATGACATCTGTTTATATTACAGTAATGCCTTTTGTGAGCCAAAAGTATCCAAGCAGAAGGATAGAAGCAGGGCCGTTTCTTGCCCCGTTCAGCCGGTTCTGCTGAACGGGGCGCCGATGAGTGACAGATTGGGGGGCGCCAGGCCGTCCCTGTGGCCGCCGCCACTGCTCCCCCTCCCTCCCTCCTGGCGCCTCACTCAGACCTCGATCAGGCGGCGACCAATCGTGCGGGCGCTAGGACCCAGCGCCCGCACTATGCGGAAGTGACATCACTTCCGCATATAGAGCGGTTGCGTCCGGCGCCCGCCGGTACTGGTCGGGTCGCCGCTGATCCTGAGGTCTGCAAGGTAAGGGGGGAGCGGGAGCGGCGGCTGGGGGCTCCCTGTCACTTACTGCTCAAACGGGCTCCCTGTCACTCACTTCCTAAAGGTACTCCCTGTCACTCACTTCCTAAAGGTACTCCCTGTCACTCACTTCCTAAAGGGGCTCCCTGTCACTCACTTCCTAAAGGGGCTCCCTGTCACTCACTTCCTAAAGGTACTCCCTGTCACTCCCTAAAGGGGCTCCCTGTCACTCACTTCCTAAAGGTACTCCCTGTCACTCACTTCCTAAAGGTACTCCCTGTCACTCACTTCCTAAAGGGGCTCCCTGTCACTCACTTCCTAAAGGTACTCCCTGTCACTCACTTCCTAAAGGGGCTCCCTGTCACTCACTTCCTAAAGGGGCTCCCTGTCACTCACTCACTTCCTAAAGGGGCTCCCTGTCACTCACTCACTTCCTAAAGGGGCTCCCTGTCACTCACTCACTTCCTAAAGGGGCTCCCTGTCACTCACTCACTTCCTAAAGGGGCTCCCTGTCACTCACTCACTCCCTAAAGGGGCTCCCTGTCACTCACTCCCTAAAGGGGCTCCCTGTCACTCACTTCCTAAAGGGGCTCCCTGTCACTCACTTCCTAAAGGGGCTCCCTGTCACTCACTGCCTAAAGGGGCTCCCTGTCACTCACTGCCTAAAGGGGCTCCCTGTCACTCACTGCCTAAAGGGGCTCCCTGTCACTCACTGCCTAAAGGGGCTCCCTGTCACTCACTGCCTAAAGGGGCTCCCTGTCACTCACTGCCTAAAGGGGCTCCCTGTCACTCACTGCCTAAAGGGGCTCCCTGTCACTCACTGCCTAAAGGGGCTCCCTGTCACTCACTGCCTAAAGGGGCTCCCTGTCACTCACTGCCTAAAGGGGCTCCCTGTCACTCACTGCCTAAAGGGGCTCCCTGTCACTCACTGCCTAAAGGGGCTCCCTGTCACTCACTGCCTAAAGGGGCTCCCTGTCACTCCCTGCCTAAAGGGGCTCACTGTCACTCACTGCCTAATGGGGGTCCAGGCTGGCTACATGTACTGGGGAAACTGGCTGTTTGTCATTATGTGCATTTACTGGTGAAAAGCTGTCTCTTATTATGTGCATTTACTGGTGAAAAGCAGTCTCTTATTATGTGCATTTACTGGTAAAAAGCAGTCTCTTATTATGTGCATTTACTGGTAAAAAGCAGTCTCTTATTATGTGCATTTACTGGTGAAAAGCTGTCTCTTATGTGCATTTACTGGTGAAAAGCGGTCTCTTATGTGCATTTACTGGTGAAAAGCGGTCTCTTATGTGCATTTACTGGTGAAAAGCGGTCTCTTATGTGCATTTACTGGTGAAAAGCGGTCTCTTATTATGTGCATTTACTGGTGAAACGCTGTCTCTTATGTGCATTTAGTGGGGAAATTTTGTCAGTAAAAATAATCTTTTGTCAGTAAATTTTTAGGTATTTGTCAGTAAAAAATAACGTGAAAGGTTGGCAACACTGGCAGGCTGCGCGGCGCAACGGGAAAGATACAGGCAGCCCACCTCACGCTTGGGCTTGGCGGGGGGAGGAGCCGACGACAGCGAGCGAGAGTACGGTGGCCGCAGGCAGCCATAAATACGCAGTGTGTGACTGCGTCGCACTCGCAGAGCCTCTCAACCTGAGTCAGTCCAGAGACTAGCAGACTGCCAGGCAGTCAAAGCCAGCCAGGAGCAAGCCCATGGAAGAGGGGTAGGAATGGGGTACCACATGCATGCGTAAAGAGGTGGAAGGTGTGGGTGTGATTAGGCAGGACATGGGTGTGGTTATGTGGTTGGGCGCGGTTAATTTAACCACTCCCATAGGCGCCAGAGAAAATCTTGCTGCCAGGTGCCAGGCACCCCAGGCTCACCCCTGTGTGCAGCAGCAGTGTGCGGCGGAGCCCAGCCCCAGAAGGTGGAGTCTTTTTGGCCAGTTGGACTCGGGCTCCTCGCTGCCACTGCTGCTAGTGGGTGCCTTGGCCCTTGCTGCCGCTGCCCGCTAGCACCTCCATGGTCCCCTGCCCGGACCCCCACCGTTCCTGGCCCGGCGCCTTCTTCCAGTTCCACCTGCCATGAGATGGACCTCATGGTAAGTAGGCAGTAAGGCAGGCAGTCTATGTACAGCACTGCCTCTCTCTTTCTGATGTGGCTGCTGGGGGAGGGGGGCGCTCTTTTTGCCCTGGGCTGGTGGTCAGAACCCACCATGGTGATGGTCTAACAGTGTGACTCCCTGGCTGGGGGTAGGGGGGCACTCTTTTTGCCCTGGGCTGGTGGTCAGAGTCTGACCACCAACCAGCCCAGGGCAAAAAGAGTACCCCCCTTCCCCAGCCAGGGAGTCACAGTCAGACCATGGTGGGCTCTGACCACCAGCCCAGGGCAAAAAGAGCACCCCCCTACCACCCACAGCCAGGGAGTCAAAGTCAGACCATGGTGGTCTGACGGTCAAACCACCATGGTCTGACTGTGACTCCCTGGCTAGGGGGGGAGAGGGTCACTCTTTTTTTCCCTGGACAGGTGGTCAGACCACCATACTGTGACTCCCTGGCTAGGGGGCGGAGGGGGTCACTCTTTTTTTCCCTGGGCAGGTGGTCAGACGCAGAGTAAAAAAATTAAAAATAAAATAAAAATGGTGAGTTGGTTTCAAGAAGCCTTTTGACATGATTTCACTTAGCAGCTTTGATTGGGGGGGGGGGGGGGGGGGGCAATTTTTTGACTCTCGAACTGGGTGAAATTTAGCCTAGAAACTGCCCTGGATAGAAGTGCTGATCAGTGGATTGATTTACACTGTGGCACATGATTTTTATTTCTTCAAACCTGATTAAAAAACATGATCGTTGTAAATATTTCATAACTAGTATTTTAATTAGAAGTTTAATGTAAGTGCAGAATATGGAATTTGTCTTTTGACTGAATGGGTTTTCTGCTTTCTAGGCCTCAACAAGCCCCAGAAGCAAGCCATGAAACGAGTCCTACTATCTAAAGATTACACGCTTATTGTTGGTATGCCTGGAACAGGAAAAACTACGACGATCTGCACTCTGGTGAGACTCTGAACAAATGCTCAACTAGGTTACTGTGTGGTGAAGAGGCAAAGGAGGCACGAAGTTATCCATAAACGTGCACCTTTATTCAAAGCTGGGTACAGACATGGGGGTACATCGGTGGGGGTGGTAAGGCCTGACAGTCCTTTCGAACGCATTCATTATTGGCCTCTGTGGAAGCTTTTTAAGCGCAACGACTGTTAGTGCTTACCACCCCCCCGATGTACCCCCCCCCCATGTCTGTACTAAGCTTTGAATAAAGGTGCCCATTTATGAAAAACTGAGTGCCTCCTTTGCCTCTTCAACTACAAAGTCTAGACTACTAGTCTTCAGTAGTGCACACTTTGTCCGGTGACAGATTCAGCATATCCTCACCTATCCCAGCATCTTGCCGGACTTTTCCTACTTCAAATTAACGCTCAACTACATTACAGGAGAATGCCATTATTAATTGAATTTCACAGGCTGTAAGGCCTCGTTCACATTGTGTTCCGATTGCGTTTGACGTCATTTGATGGGGTCTTTTTCCCCCCTTCCCGGGGATTTCTAGTGGTTTTGGTAATTGTTTTTGTAAACGCTTTTGCCGAGCGATTCTGTTTTTTCACTTCCTGACATCAGTCAGGAAGTGAACTCTGTGATCCTGAAAAGAATAAATACAAGGTATTTATTCTTAAAAAATGCGAACGTATTCGCTGAACAAAGCGATTTTGTGAGCGTTTTGCGTTTTTCTTATACCTACCATTGAGGCAAATCGCCTCAAAAATGGTCCATGCGCCGCTTCTCTAAACGGATCGGAAACGAACCGCTCAGATGTGAACTCTCTCATAGAGAATCATTGCACCAGCGCTTTCAGGGCGATTTGGAAAAATCGCCAGTACTTTAACTCCAAAAGCGCCTCTAGTGTGAACGAGCCCTAACCGTTATGTTTAAATTCCCTTTTTCCTTGCTTGTAATTGGAGAAGGTCACTGAGATGCAAATAGTTCTGGCTTGCGTGTAGATCTCATGCAAATTGTATGCAGCTTGGAATTGGACCAGAATCGACAGGAAGTTCATCTAATTGGCCCATTTCCAATGTTCTTTTCGTTTTAGTGTATTTAAAGTGGACCTAAACTCTTTCACTGGAGACTAGGAAAACCGAAATCCACCCTGTGTGTCTTTCATAGGGAACAGCCAGTCTAATTCTCCCTTATCAGCAAGTAATTTAAGCTGTCAGCCGACTCGGCCAAGTTTTGTGCCAAGATGTTAACCCTTTCTGTGCTCCCAGAAAACTAGGAAGTAACCACCCTGCAGGATCTCTGTGTAGGTGCTCTATAAGCTGTAACAAGACAATGTTTTTCTGTAAAGGTTATGCTGTTGCTTATCTTTTAGATCAGAGAGGAAGTTCTGAGTTTAGGTCCACTTTAAACTTTATTAAAAAAAATTGATCTATATCAGCTCTATGAATGCAACTATGTAATTTTAATGTCCTCCAAATTTCCTTTTTGTTCCAGTCTGCAATCATCTTTAATTTAAAGTATGCGTCCCTGTAATGGCACACTCAAAAAGCATTCAAAGGAAAGGACAGGTTTTTTTTTTTTGTAAACGTCAGTATGGGCTTTTCCCATCCGTGCAAAGGCCGCGCTCGATCCGATGCTTTAATTTCATCTTGGATGAAGCATCCAGGATCAACTAACTGCAGGGGTCTGCAATGCCCGAACGACTGGAAATGATGCCAAATGCTTTTCTGCTCACTTGCAGGGAAGCAGTGGGTACATTTCATTTAGCTGATGCCAAATAGCCCGTCTGAATCGGCCCTTACAGTCGGGAAATTTTTTGCAGCCTGTACAGGAAGTTATGGTAGGTCTTCATTGTCTCCCCCAACATAATGGCATGTCAGAGAGTTCCTCTTCCTTGATCCTACGCTGCTCCTCTCAACTGAATTATAATGATAGTAAAGTTGATACAATGGTGTTTTGAGCGTCAGAACCACTACATGTGACCTCACTTCGCAATGTGTTAGAGAATCAGTGACCAGAAATTGCTCCCATTTAACAGGAACCGCTTACTACCAGCCTTCGGTTGCCACAGTTGTTTTTTTGTTTGTTTTTATTTTTGTGAGGGAAAAGTTATAGATTTCCCTCTGGTGCCATTGTTGAGGAGAAGGGAAGCTTAAACTTCAATTTCTAAAGTTTTTGATGGAAACAAAATGTCTGGAGATCTGTTTTTAAAAGTAGATATCGCCAACCTTGGTTCTACTTTTGTTCCAGGTTAGGATTCTCTATGCCTGCGGCTTTAGTGTCTTGTTGACCAGTTTTACGCACTCTGCAGTAGACAATATTTTACTGAAGCTGAAAAAATTCCAAGTGGGATTTCTGCGCTTGGGGAGAACCCAAAAGATCCACCCAGAGGTTCAGAAGTTTGGAGAAGAAGAAATCTGCAAAGCCAAGTCAATAAAGACATTAAGCGGGCTAGAGGAACTCTACAACAGCCAGGTGAGTGAACCGCTATGCAGATGTAGATATCTGAGCAATAACTATCCTTTGAATAATGATACGTTTGTAACTTGCAGTGTGCTGAAACCATCATGCGGTGTCTGAGTTTGTGTTTAATGATTTCTTTATGATCAGCCTGTGGTTGCCACAACATGTATGGGCGTTAACCACCCGATCTTCACCCGACGGAGGTTTGATTTCTGCATTGTGGATGAAGCATCTCAGATTAGCCAACCCATCTGCCTTGGACCCTTGTTCTTCGCACATCGATTTGTTTTAGTGGGAGATCATCAACAACTTCCGCCTCTTGTTCAAAGCACGGAAGCCAGGTAATCCTAACATCACAATACACAAGTGGTGGGCTTTCATGCCTTCAAGAAGGGATGAGTGAATGTACTGAAATTAATGGTGAAGGGGAAATTTTTAAATTCTGTTAAATTCCACCTCAGCCATAAAGCACACCTGAAGAGAGCGGGATATGGAGGCTAACATCTATTTCCTTTTAAACAATGCAGATCGCCTGGCTGTCTTGCCGTCCTGTCTGTCTCTAATACTTTTATCCATAGACCCTGAAGGAACCTGTAGATGAGATGTTTCTGACTGAAGTCTGACTGGATTAGTCGTATAAGGAGATGGGGTGTCTGGACACCCTAGGAAAAAAGACACCTAGACAACGGGAGCCCAGATAGCATAGTATGTTTAGGTTAGAAAAGGAAATTTGTAAGTGAAAAGGAAATTTGTAAGTGACAAAATGGCTACTCACAAAGGTGGGTTGCAACTAGGGCAACCATCCACTTAAAGCAGGTGGCTATAATTAACCCAACTCCACACACATCAGAGGCACTCAATGCTGCTGGCTATTTCTCTTGTGGCACTTGTATTGGCCTTAGGAACTGGGCTTGGACCCACGAAACATGTTGCCTGTGCTAAATAAACCTTTTGTTGTAAAAGTTTGTTGTTCTTGAGGTAAGCCACCTACTTTACGCCTTTAGTGTTTTTAACCTAGTTTTATATTCACCTGGGTGCACCTATTTACCCCTTTTGTGGATAAGCCTCATGCTTGTTTCAGGTGTGTGATTCAGTCTCTACTGCAGCCAAACAGATCAGCAGGACTGCCAGTCAACTGGTATTTTAAAAAGGAATTAAATATAGCAGCCTCCATATCCCTCTCACTTCAGGTTCCCTTTAAATTCCAAAATACACTGCTCATCCCTACTGTTAACAGTACCTGTTTAACCACTTGAGGACCCACCCTTTACCCCCCCTTAAGGACCAGCGTTATTTTTTGTGATCTGTGCTGGGTGGGCTCTGCAGCCCCCAGCACAGATCAGGTTTCATGCAGAGCGATCAGATCGCCCCCCTTTTTTCCCCCCTATGGGGATGGTGTGCAGGGGGGGTCTGATCGCTCTGGTGGGCAGGCTTGTTGCGGGGGGGGGGGGGCACCTCAAAGCCCCCCTCCGCGGCGAAATTCCCCCCTCCCATTCCTACCTGCTCATCCCCGGTGATCGGGGCTGCACAGGACGCTATCCGTCCTGTGCAGCCAGTGACAGGACGTCCCCTGTCACATGGCGGCGATCCCCGGCCGCTGATTGGCCGGGGATCGCCGATCTGCCTTACGGCGCTGCTGCGCCATACAATGTAAACAAAGCGGATTATTTCCGCTTGTGTTTACATTTAGCCTGCGAGCCGCCATCGGTGGCCTGCAGGCTATTCACGGAGCCCTCCGCCGTGAATTGACAGGAAGCAGCCGCTCGCGCGAGCGGCTGCTTCCTGATTAATCAGCCTGCAGCCGGCGACGCAGAACTGCGTCGCTGGTCCTGCAGCTGCCACTTTGCCGACGCACGGTATAAGCGTGCGGTCGGCAAGTGGTTAAAGGGAAGGTTCAGGGAGGGGATTCAAAAAATAAAAATAAATTTCCACTTACCTGGGGCTTCCTCCAGCCCGTGGCAGGCAGGAGGTGCCCTCGCCGCCGCTCCGCAGGGTCCCGGTGGTCTCCGGTACCCGACCTGGCCAGGCCGGCTGCCAGGTCGGGCTCTTCTGCGCTCCATTTCCTGGGACTTCTGCGTCCCACGCCGGCGCGCTGACGTCATCGGACGTCCGCCGGGCTGTACTGCGCATGCGCAGTACAGCCCGGCGGACGTCCGATGACGTCAGCGCGCTGTCGTGGGACGCAGAAGTCCCAGGAAATGGAGCGCAGAAGAGCCCGACCTGGCAGCCGGCCTGGCCAGGTCGGGTCGGGCACCGGAGACCACCGGGAGCCTGCGGAGCGGCGGCGAGGGCACCTCCTGCCTGCCACGGGCTGGAAGAAGCCCCAGGTAAGTGGAAATTTATTTTTATTTTTTGAATCCCCTCCCTGAACCTTCCCTTTAAGGGCAAAACAAGTTACTGGTAAGTGGTTTAGGATTTTTATGATTGTGATACGATCACACAGTTGACAGTTGCTGTGTGTATGGCCACCATTCATATCTTGGCAGGCACCATGTACTTGATCAGCTCAGGGCTGTACAAATCTAACTCCGACAACTCCGTTTATGAAACCATTCGACTCCGACTCCTTAGTCTAATTTTTACAAAGGCTTTGGATTTGGTTCAAAAATCATCCCACACCTCAGTTTATTGAAACCTCCGACTCCAGGTACCCAAAATTGCTCCGACTCCACAGCCCTGAATCAGCTGATTGTCATCGTTCCTACAGAAGAATGCTGGAGTCAATTACTGTGAACATATGGATGTCCATCACTCCATGTGAATATGCGTAACGTGGTCAGAACAAACTGTAGAATACGTAGTGAAAATCATTTGTTATCGGAGACTTCCTTTAGGAATGAGTTCCATGCTGACTGCAATAGACACACAGGAGGCGTTCTTTTAAATATTGAAGTAGGCGGTGAAGGCTGCTGAACTAGGAATGACTCATACACACTGGGTACGGATGTCGCCGCAACCACGTGGCACGCGCGTGTTGCGGCGACAGGCCGTCCATGTGTATGACGCGCGCCCCGAACCGTCGCCCGTTGGAGCTGTCGCCAGGCGATTGACATGTTCAATCGCCGGGCTACAGCTGTCGCTGCTACTTCGCCGGAACTGTCGCTAGTCCCGCGTGAGTATGCGGGCTAGCGACAGGAGACCTACGCGAGTGAATGGAGCATCCGGCCGGGGGATGCTCCATTCACAAATGGCTTCCGCCGCGTCTCTGCCTTTCTGGCGAGACGTGTGGACAGCTGTCACCGGCAGGGAACTGTCACTCCCCGTTCGCATGCGTGCATGCTACAGGGGACAATTGTCCCCCGTGTGTATGTAGCTTTACATCTGAATTTGCAGCTTTCCAGTCTTTATCCCACAGTATTTCCTCAGCTTTGTAGCACTTGCCAGGGATCAGACAGGAATCCCTTCTGATTTCAGCCACCTATGACTGCTGGCTGATATTGGCGGCCACTTATCATTTAGGGGGATGCCAATTAACGTATCTGTATGTTTTTGGGAAGTGGGAGGAAACCCGAGTGCCCGGAGGAAACCCACACTGACTGATAGTGGGGGTGAAATGTTCAAAAAATCGCTTCATAGTATGAATACTTGCATACAAGCCTTGTGTGATGCAAGTTTCACGGTTTAACAAGCCGCTTCATCGGAGCCGGCTTCACACTTCCCCCATCCACAGGAAACCTGAAGTGAGAAGAATATTTGTTTCCTTTTAACCTCTTCGCACAAACTGGATGTATATACGCATTTGTCCCACAAACAGGACGTACTGTCATTTTGTGGCGGGTGCGTGCGCGCCCACCGCTCGGATTGCTGAATGGGAACATGGTATTGTTTAAAAGGAAATAAATATGGCAGCCTCCATATCCCTATTACTTCAGGTCCCCTTTTATTGTCACATGTAAGACTATGATGGAACTCCACAACAAACAATAGCACACAAGCCAACCAATAATGGAACTTCGCCTATGCAGTGCCGCCAGTGGGTCTCCTCTCCTACGTACGCCAATGTCTCCTGTTGTCTCCAATGTCTCCTGTGTTACGGTGCTCGGCTATATGAGGTTAGCTGAAGCGGCAGGTCGGGGTTGCAAATGCCAAGATTGAAGCATGCGCAATCTGCTCCTGCTCACCCTCGATTAGGGCTGCACGGTTTCTCGGTTTAAAACCGAAACCGCGGTTCGTGTCAAGACGATCTCGTGATCGTCAGTATCCTTGGTTTTTCATAGTGCCCAGCCCGCTGTCTGTGCGCTTGTCTGGCCCGCCTACCGCTGTGCGCGGATTGACCAGAAGCAGTGAATATATATTAGTGTTAATGAGCGAGCAGCCGGGTACACACAGCTTTACCAATCGCTGGATAGCAATGGAATGACTGCAGCGGTAGGCGGAGCTGTACGCTCTGTACAGCTCCGCCTATCGCTGCCGTCATTCCATCGCTATCCAGCGATTGGTAAAGCTGTGCGTGCCGCTCGCTCGAGTGGATCCATATTCACTGCTTCTGGCCAATCCGTGCACAGCGATAGGCGGGCCAGACAAGCGTACAGACAGCAGGCCGGGCACTATGAAAACTGCAGATCGTCTTCACATGAACAGCTGCCCGGCTCATTAGCAATCATAAATATGCACTGCTTCTGCCAGTGGATCCTCCCCCCCCACCCCCCAAACCAGGCCTGGGCCGAGGCATAGGCTGGAGAGGCTCCAGCCTCAGGGCGCAGTGTAGGAGGGGCGCACAATTCATTCAGCTGTCATTCCTAATTGTGTATGAAGCAGATAGAAATAAGAAAAGGGGATACATGGCAGTGACTGCAAGCCAGATAACTAGATATTAAGGTGTTGGGGAGGTCTTAGTTTAATAGCAATCAGTGTGTGGCGGCTGGGGTGGGAGGGATGGAGGGGCGTACTTTGGTGTCTTAGCCTTGGGTGCTGGAGGACCTTGTCCCGGCTCTGCCCCAAACCCCCCCCCCCCCCGCCCCACGGCTCATAAGCAGAGTCCCTTACGCCGCACATTGTCATTCAGCCCCCTGCCATCAACCTGACAGTGACAGACACTGACCCCGCCCCCCGCTAAAGCTTGTTTTGAAAAAAAATCGTGAATAAATCGAAATCACAATTTCTGAGAGAAAAATCGCAATTTCGATTTTTACCCAAAATCGTGCAGCCCTGCCCTCGATGCTTCAGGCGGTTCATCACGGCCTAACGCATGATAAATGAGTAACAATAAAAATTCAACGCCTAACATTTAGTATTTGCTTATCAGTGGACTAATCCCCCAAAAATGTGAATACTCCGTATGAAGATTGCACTTTAAAGGGTACCCGAGGTGAGAGGTGTATGGAGACTGACACAATGCACATTGCCTGGCTGTCCTGCGGATTCACTGCTTTACAAGCTTACGGATCAGATGGTTTTGACAATATTCGCTAATATTGCATGCTTGTTCCAGGTATATGATTCAGACACTTCTAACCAGAAAGATGAGCAGGGCTGCCAGGCAACTGGTATTGTTTAAAAGCAAATAAATGTTGCTGCCTCCATATGTTCCTCACTTCGGGTTCCTTTTAAAGCGGACCTGAACTCAGAACTCCCTCTCTGCTCTTAAAGATGAGTAATAGCATAATTACATAATAATATTTAAAGAAAAACATTTCTTTGTAACAGCTGATCCTAATCCTGCAAAAAAAAAAAAATCTGCAGTGTCTACTTCCTGCTTTCATGGAAGCAGACATGGGGTTAACATCCTGTATTTAGGGCTTTTTCACACTAGAGGCTGCGGTAGAAAAGTCTGAAACTCAGCCTTTTGCTTAACGCCAATACATAGCGTTTTCAAAGCGTTCTACAGCTCATGAAAACGTCCCTTTTTTTTTTTCTTCTTCTATAAAAATAAGTGAACAAGTCAGCTGTAAAACGCTTTGAAAACGCTGAAGTTGGCGTTTTCCATTGACTATCATTGAAACGCCAACAGCCAACTTAGGCTGTAAACAGCCCTGAAAAAGCTCCTGGGAGCGTTGAAACGCAACGCTCCAAAACGCCTAGTTAGATCGATGTGAAAGGTAAAATGAAAGTCTATGGACTTTCATTTTACCTTGGAAAACGCCAACTTCGGCTGTGGTGTTAAAACGCCGAAAAAGTCCTCTGGTGTGAAAGGGCCCTTACAAATTAGCTGCTCTGCCTAGGGAGCCAGCTGACACAGCTGAAAGATCAAATTACACTTTGATTAGTCTCAGATGAGGGGGAATTAGACAGACTAAACGCTCTAAATACATACAGGAAGCATTTCTCAAAGTTTTAACCGACAAAAGTTTGACAGCACCATTAGGAAGGATGTCCTGATAGAACCCTGCTTGTATTATGGGCACTTTTGTGGTGTTGGTGTTGTATAATATGTCTTCTGTCTTGGCAGAGAGCTGGGAATGAATGAGAGTCTATTCAAAAGGCTGGAGAAGAACCAGGAAGCTGTTGTTCAGCTAACTGTGCAATACCGTATGAATAGGTGAGGGCCGTGCTGCCATGTCATGTGACTGAATGGTAGCATTTGTGTCATTCGCTGATTACAGTACTCTGTGTCCCATGCAGTAAAATAATGGCCCTGAGCAACAAGCTGGTGTATGAAGGTCGCCTGGAATGTTCCTCAGAGCGCGTGTCCACAGCCACTGCCCAACTACCTTATCTCAAGTCCTTACGGCTGGAGCTGGAATTCAGAGAGACGCCCGGAAATGTATGGATCATTGATGTGCTGGAGCCCAGTAACCCTGTCTGCTTTCTGAATACAGAGGAGGTAGTCTGCAGCTCTGCCTTACCACTTGTGTAATGCTTGTTGCACAATGCTTTCTGCACGCTTTATGCATTGCACGCATTATTTCATAGCCTAGCCAATTCATATAGAATGCATACATTATCCAGAACTGTGCCTGCTATTTATCAGGTGCCAACATTTCACACTATAGCCGCTATTTATAAAGGGGCCTGTGGCGGCACTGATGTTTCTGCTGCTAGGGCTGCCCAAATTTCCTGCTTCCTTACTAAAACATTTCTCCCAGATTAAAATTAGTGGCTGGAAAGTGTAATGGTTAAGGGCTCTGCCTCCGACACAGGAGACCTGGGTTCGATTCTCGGCTCTGCCTGTTCAGTAAGGAGCTCTTTGGGCAAGACTCCCTAACACTGCTACTGCCTACTGAGTGCGCTCTTGTGGCTGCCTCATAAGCGCTTTGAGTCCGACAGGAGAAAAGCGCTATACAAAAAAAGGAATTATTATTATTATAAAATGAACTATAAATTTCTATTTTTTTCCCTGTGTTCCTATTTCTCACAGTAAGGAGTACAATTCTGACATATATGATAGGTTGTGAAGCTAGTCCATCTCCTCACATGATATATTCTCAAGGGTTGTTTTTTTTATTTCAAAAGCATTTACTGAATGGCAGTTTCCCAGTCTAACTGCCACAATACTGTGCAAATGAGGTCCCCCCATGAGGACATAGACTAGTATAAAACCTGTCAGATTCTTCTGCCTACTGTAAGTGGCATTTTCCTGCCTGCTGTATAACGCATTTTACTCTAGGAGAAATGTACTGCTTACCTGTATGTACTTTACATTTTACTATTATGTGCATGATTGTTTTCCTTGTAGTATCATGACATGCCCGGTAGGGGGAGACAAAGCCATGTACATGTAGTTAAACAGAAAGGCATTACCACTGACAGTTGGAAAAGGAATCCCACAGGCTCTCTTTCTGTGAACGCCTACTTATCTCATGGAGTCCTGTCATTCTGTAATACTTGAACATACTTCTTCCTTTTTTTTTTTCTTTTTCTTTTTTGTTATCGAATCTTGTTGACGTAGTTCTACATTTATAGCTAATGTAAAGCAGAAAAAATAAATAAACCAGTTGTAGAGTGAAGGCTCTAGGTCCTGTAGAGCCTTTCCGCTCCTCTCACGGTCACCGTGCTCCAGGGATGTCACCCTGGATTGAATCCCCTGCCTCTAGAGGTTTGGAGAGCCCGAGTGCACTGCGCATGCAAGCGCTCGCGCATGCGCAGTACGGAGCCGCCTGTCTTGGGGAGCAATTGGGCTCCTGAAGACTTCTTAAGGCTCTCGCGGTGGCAGAGGAGCAGTATTTGACCGATCGGTCGGATACTGCATATCAGGTGACGGATAGTGCTTATCAGGTGACATCGCTGGTACACGGCGACCAGGAGAGGAGCGGGAAGACTCTATAGAACCCAGAGCCTTCCTTCTCCATAGGTGACTATCTCTCTCTCTGGCTAAACATTTACTTTAAATCAAATCTGATTTTGTATTTGTAAGCCGATCTTCAGAGAGTAATACAAGCTCCAGTTAGGCTTCTCCACACCTAACAAAAAAGGTTTGACTGAAATCTGGTTTTAAAAAATGACTTTAAAAAAAGCAGCAAGGTTTCACATGGGGAATTGTGTCTGCGGCCTTTCCTCCTGTACACAATGCCAGCATCCATTGTATAGACTCAAGTATTCAGCTTGGGTACGTGCAGTGATGGCATTAGGTGTCCAGACAAAGCACAGTAATGACACATGATGAAGTTGCCATAGTTGGTAGTGAAGCAAGGTTTAACCTCTTCAGGACCGTAAGCTTAAACCCCCCAGTGACTAGGCTATTTTTTGTACTTTAGCCCACTGCAGCTTTAAGTCCTCGCTGCAGGGCTGTACATCTCAGCACACAAGTGATTTCCCCCCCCCCCCCCCCCCTTTCTGTTGGTGTGCTCTGATCACTCCCCCAATGTTTATTTATTTTGTATATTTATGTATTATTATTTTTATTTTTTTTTAATAAATGTGCCTTTTTTTTTTTTTTTTAATCCCTCCCTCCCCCGCCAGCCAATGACAGCGATCGGCTGTCATAGGCACCAACCTATGAGAGCCGATCACTCCTGTGTCTCCCAGGGGGACACCCGAGTGACACGGCTGTCCCCAGTACAACGCTGCCTTAGATTGCAGCGCTGTACATTGTAAATAGATGGCGGTTTTGCCGTCTAACAGTCCACTAGTCGCTGCTGGGAGGCTGATGAAAGAGCGGACCTCCGTCATTCAAGCTGGGATGCACGCGATCTCCTGCAAAACCCCGCCCCAGGACTTGACACCAATCGTCGTTAGGCGGTCCTGGGGGGGACCGTGTTCACGCCAATTGGCGTGACGCGGCCGTTTAGAGGTTAATATTGAGTACATCCGTAGTATCTCTGCTACATATATCCCTTTTTCTCGCTTCTTGAGCATGGATGTGCCATAACCAATGTATCCTTTATTATTTCCATGTTCTTCTAGATCCCAGCACTGGAGACGGAAGAAAAATGTGGTATCAGTAACTTGATTGAAGCGAAACTGGTGGCCCAGCTAACAGTTCTATTTATAAAGGTGTGTTCCTATTGAAGACCCCCTTAGCGTTGGTCCTGGATAGCGTACTGGTTAAGGTGTTGCCTTTGATGAAGGGTTTGATCCTCTGAACACAGAGGTGTATCCACCCGCTTCAGTGCTTGACCGATGTTTGTAGAGGAGTCACAGAATATGGTGAGAGGTCCATCAAGCCTCCAAGAACATACAAGCCAAACAGCAAATTCAATCTGGACGCAACTCTTTCTCTCGGATTCTTCTCCAAATCTTTAGTTTTTATTTGAATAGCTGCTGTGATACAGCAGGATAGTGAGCAGGTGTTCACTATCCTGCTGTATCAAGGCTATTGAAATAAAAACGAAAGATTTGGAGAAGAATCCCAGAGAAAGAGTTGCGTCCAGATTGAATTTGCTGTTTTAGTATTTGAGCCTTTTGCCGTGGTTCATATCTGTCTTAAGACCGTAAGTAAAACAGAAAGGAGTCTTTGGGCAAGGCTCCTGGCTGATGAGAGAGGCAGTGGGCGTGTGTGTTTAAAGGAAATCTTAAGTAAAACTAAGCTGCCCAGTTTAACTTACCCAGGGCTTCTTCCATCCCTCTGTATAGTGGTTTTGGTCCCTCACTGTCGCTGTGCTCTTCTACATTCTCCCCTCCTAAACCTGCATTTATGACCTCGGGCCTTGCGTATCCTCCATCACGCTCTTGTGGCCAGTTAGCATTCTGCGCTTGCACAGTTTGTAAAAATTGCAACTGCACATATGCAGAATACTCACAGCCTCGTGAGCACGATCGAGGGGCCACACATGCGCCGTTGATGCCACTGCACAGTCCGCTGGTTTTCAGAGAGAGAAAGCGGCTTAATAGAGAAGATGGAAATTACGGAGAGGGACCAGAAGGAATACAAGGGGCTGGATGAAGCCCCAGGTAAGTTACACTGTGCAGCTTAGTTGTAGTTTAGGTAACCTGTACTCTGGCAGTGAATTGGCGCTTGTGTTATTTCATGGAGGCACAGGGGGTGCAACCCGAGGCAGAGAGGGGGAACAGAGGCACGGGAGGTGCAACCGGAGACAGAGAGTGGGGACAGGCACGGGGCTACACATGGAGGCACAGAGGGTACAACTGGAGGCAGAGAGTGGGGACAGAGGCACAGAGGGGGTACAAACAGAGGTGGGGACATAGAGGGACACAGAGGGAGAACAGAGGCACTGAAGCGGACAAACAGGCACAGAGGGGGGCACATAGGAGGCAAAGGGGACAGAGACAGCACTGCGTTCCGACTTGAGAACAGATTCAGGTTCAGAACGAACCTACAGTCCCTATCTCGTTGGTTAAGCGGGGGCTACCTGTATATGCAAACATATAAATGCTTTATTAGGAGAGTGACTTCTTGCTCGTCTTTGTTGCCAGGCTGGGTGTAAGCCGTCAGACATCGGGATCATTGCTCCTTATCGTCAGCAGCTGAAGGTCATCTCCAGTCATTTTGCAAAGCTGTCCTCCAGCACAGTAGAGGTTAACACTGTAGACAAGTACCAGGGGAGAGATAAAAGCATTATCATTGTTTCTTTTGTCAGAAGCAATATTGATGGGAAGGTAGGTTTCATTTTCTCTTGCTTGATGTGTTTGTAGTAAAGGGTAAGCCCTGGTTCACATTGGCAGTAAAAAAAACTTGGCGGTCCGTAATGGAACCGATCCTAACAGATGCAAATGGATCCAATGTTAACCTATGGATATGTTCTGAACGGACCGCACGTTTGGTGCTGCAGCAATTTTTCCGGTCCGCTGAGCCCTGTGTAACGGAAATGGTTGCTGGAGCGCTGCATTGGGGGCAATGAGAAGCCGATCCTTCAGTCACACTGGCTAGAAAATGGACCGTTCCAGCCAGCAAAAGTCCACTTTGGGGATGGGCGTCTGGGGGAATATTGGGAAACGGAACTGAACCGACGGAATGGAAACCGATCGGTTAGAACGGAAATCTGATCCATTATTGACGGATCCGTTTCCCAGAAAGTGCTAATGTGAACCGGCCCTTGTATGCTTACCAAATCATTTGTTTTCTTACATTATTGGTGCACTTGAGTGCTTCTTAACATAAGGTGTTTTTATACTCCAGTACTGTACTTACCTTTCTCATTTCAGCTCTCTTTTAGCATATTGGTGTGCCATTTCCATTGCTATACTGTACTTATGCGTGGATAAGCTCTCCTACACTTTAGCAGATCCCTCCCCCCCAAAGTTGGCAAAAAGCTATGACCAGCTGATTGGTTGCCACCAAAATCCCTCCTTTCTCCCCTGCCCCCCCATGCAGAGCATGTACTGGAGGGGGTCCTTGTGTGCAGAGTGCACTGTCCTCGCTTCGGCTTGCATCTTCTAGTGTCCCGTGCAGCTTCTGATCTGCCTCACTGGAGCTTTAGGCCCACAGTCACGTGACCTCCGTGAGCCTGGAGCTCTAGTGGACAGTTAGGAAAGCTGCTGAGAACACTAGAGAATGCAAGCCGGTGCGAGGACAAGTAACTGTACATGCAGAAGCACGCTCCAATACACTGCATACAGGAGCCCCTGCACACCTAACCTGTGGAGAAGCCAACCCCCAGCCTATATAGAAGCAAACATTTCAAGTTGGGATCAAAACACAATGCAGCTAGCTAGCTTGATATTGTGACAGGCACAGAGTACCATTTGGACTGTACATAGTGGGGGTGTCTTAAAGTGTAACGGTTAGGCATAAAATCAATTCTCTATTTTTATATGGTAAACAAATAATTAGGATGCTAACCAGGCAATCCAAAAGTTAGAAATCACTCTTCATTGTTTTTCAATAAAATATCATTTACCAGGTTCGCTAGCTTTTATTTGGTACATCTGCTGCAAAAGAGAAGTTGCAGTGCATGCTGGTTTTTTTTTTTTTTCTTCTTCTTAAAGGGAAGGTTCAGGGACTGTTAAAAAAAAAAAAAAAATCCGCATCCACTTACCTGGGGCTTCCTCCAGTCCGTGGCAGACAGGAGGCGGAGACCACCGGCAGCCTGCGGAGTGGCGCCGAGGGCACCTCCTGCCTGCCACGGGCTGGAGGAAGCCCCAGGTAAGTGGATTCGGATTTTTTTTTTTTAACAGTCCCTGAACCTTCCCTTTAAAGGATACCAGAGTTGACATGTGACAGAATAAGATAGACATGGGTATGTACAGTGCCTAGAACACAAATAACTATGCTGTGTTCCTTTTTTTCTTGCTCTGCCTGAAAGAGTTAAATATCAGGTATGTAAGTGGCTGACTCAGTCCTGACTCAGACAGGAAGTGACTACAGTGTGACCCTCGCTGATAAGAAATTCCACTTTTTATCTCTTTTTTGCTCTCAGAAGATATTTTCTGCTAGTAAAGTGTTTTGTAGTTGGAATTTCTGATCAGTGAGGGTCACACTGTAGTCACTTCCTGTCTGAGTCAGGACTGAGTCAGCCACTTGCATACATGATATTTAACTCGTTCAGGCAGAGAAAGAATAAAGGGAACACCGAATAGTTATTTGTGTGCTTGGCACTGTACATACACTTGTCTATCTCATCATGTCACACGTCACTTCGGGTATCCTTTAAGGGCTCGTTCAGACTATGTGTGTTCCTAGCCGATTTTACGCATAGAAACTGCTACTAATGTTTTCTAATGGCCTAGTGCACATGTATGCATATGAGACGCATACTTTTCTCATCTGCATTGCTGCACACAGTTCTGTGCGTCACGCACAGAAAGGGACGCAATGAAAGTCTATGGACGCGTATCAAAAACGCATACTATTGCGCTTTTAGCGTACGTTTCCCTCTGCGGTTCCCATAATACCTTTCTGTTTCCCGGGTCACGTGTGTGTGCAAAATGCAATAGAAAACGCATTCGAACGCAAGAAAAACTCATGCGTTTTTCAATTTGCGTTTCTTTGAATTTATATGCGTTCTACAAACGCTGACAGTTCTCCCCTTTTTCCCTCAGACATAACTAATGCAGCCTGATTAGCTGAAATTTCTTTCACTCCCGTTTTCCCCTCCCACACCTCTTTTCTTCTCTGATTGGCCAATATTTCTTGTGCTGAGAAAGCGACTCAGCTGAAATCCGATCCATACAAATAAACCTGGTCTGCAAAGTCACCCAATGATTTGTGACGATGCACTTCTTACTGCAGAGCTGTGTGGGAGTGTCTGAAGGCTGGGCACGCATACTAAATCAGAAAGAGGAGAGGAAACGGAGTAAGGGAGGAAATGACATCAGGATTGGCTTCAGACACAGGGATTCCAAAATGGAAACTGACAGAAACAGAATTCTCTTTATTTACCATATAAAACTCACTAAAAGAAAAAAACCCACATATATTGCACTGTCCACATTTTGATGAAATAGTATGGCTAACAGTTCCTCTTTAAGAGGGGGAGACAAATTAATAGTGGCTGTACCTTACATTAAGACTCAATTTTTAAACATTTTAACCATACTTCATTATACCAACACTTTTTAAAGGACAACTGAAGCGAGAGGGATATGGAGGCTGTTATATTTATTTCCTTTTAACCATTTCAGCCCGACGAAGGCTTTTTATAAGTCGAAAGCTCACTGTTTATCCATCTCTAAGTTAGCCAATAAATGGTATCATCCTGATTCAAAACTTCTAACCATTTCAGCCCGCTGGGATTTTTCACCTTATGCATCCGAGCAATTTTCACTTCCCATTCATTCGCTAATAACTTTCACTACTTAACACAATTTATTGATCTATATCTTGTTTTTTCCGCCACTAATTAGGCTTTCTTTGGGTGGTACATTTTGCTAAGAATTATTTTTTTATAAATGCATTTTAACAGGATTAATAAGAAAAAAATGGAAAAAATTCATTATTTCTCAGTTTTTGTCCATTTATAGCTTTAAAATAATCCACGCTACCATAATTAAAACCTATGTATTTTATTTGCCCGTTTGTCTCGGTTATGACACCATTTAAATCAGGGGTCTCAAACTCGCGGGCCATTTACGGCCCTCGATACAATATTTTGTGGCCCTCGCCTGCAAAAGCTTCCTTATAGTTCGCTTCAGTGCTCCCAAGTAATCCGCTGCATCCCTGCCACTAAACGAGGGCTGCAGAGCCCCCAAATCGCTTGGGGGGCAATCCGCCGGCATTTCCTGGAAGGGGCAGAGCTTTCAGCTTCAGCTCTGCCCCTCCTGATGTCAGCCCCGCCCCTCTCTGTGAAGGAAGAGTGAGAGGGGCGGGCAGAGGCGGTGATGCGCCGCGATTGTGAAATTCCTTATGCGGCCCAGCCTCATCCTGACTTTGCCTCCTGAGGCCCCCCAGGTAAATTGAGTTTGAGACCCCTGATTTAAATGTTGTCCCTATCACAATGTATAGCGCCAATATTTTATTTGGAAATAAAGGTGCATTTTTTCTGTTTTGCATCCATCACTATTTACAAGCTTATAATTAAAAAAATGTTCGTAGTATACCCTCTTCACATGCATATTTAAAAAGTTCAGAACCTTAGGTAACTATTATTTTTTTTTTTTATTATTATTGTAATTTTTTTTTTCCATTAACCATTTACCGACATCCTATCGCATTAAAACATCATGCTTACCGCTATTAACGGCAACATGACGTTTTATTACGTCGCGCATTCACGCCGCTGCTACCGCCGTGTGTGCGCCGCTACCGCCGCTGTTTCCGTCGAGATCCCGTGCTGGGTGATTGGGGAAGAAGAATGGTCCTCTACCCAATCGCAGTGCCTGGAGTGAATGGACGTGACCGCGAACAGCGGCTACGTCCATTCACAAAAACAGGAAATGTAACAATTAAATAAAGTGTAAAAAAAAAAAAAGAAAAAGTGAACACTTCCTATAACGAGTGTTCACTAGCACCATCTTGTGGCCAAAAAGTATATTACCTACAAAATACATACATTTTCAAGTTTCAAGTACATACACATTAATAAAATTACACTTCCAACCCTCCCCCCTCCCCCCCAAAAAAAACACTTGTAAAAAAAAAAATCAGCTTAAAAAAAATAAATAGTTGCCTTAGGGACTTGGGGGCTTTTTTATTCTATATTTTATGGGGGAAAATTAATTTTAATTTATTACATAGGGGCTTGTAATTATGGCCAGAACAAAAAAAAAAAGAACAAAAAAATAACACTTATATTTTAAAATTTTTAAAATAATATACTGTCGCCATATATTGTGATAGGGACATAATTTAAGCGGTTTAATAATCGGGACCACTGGGCAAATAAAACGTTTGTTTTATCCACAGGAGAATGTTTAATTTTAAAATTATAATGGCTGAAAACTGAGAAATGATTTTTTTTCTGTTTTTCTCATTAAAAAGCATTTAGAATAAAAAAATTCTTAGCAAAATGTACTATCCACAGAAAGCCTAATTGGTGGTGAAAAAAGAGGTATAGATCATTTTCTTGTGATAAGTAGTAATAAAGTTATTAGGGAAGAAAAGGGAAGAGCACTGACAACTGAAAATTGCTCTGGTCCGTTAGGATAAAACCCTTCGGGGTGAACTGGTAATATTTTGGTGTGGGAAATAAACAGCTAATTTTTAATGTTGTTATACGTGTAAATTGTAATGTAAAAAATATGTAGATGTAGTTTTACTATTTGGCCACAAGATGGCCACCTTGAGTTTTTTTTTTCTCCTTGTGCTTCTCGATCACCAGAAGCACAAGGGGGACGGGGATTTTTTTTCTTTTTTTTCTAGAAAAACTGAGGCCTCTAGTAAGAGCGCTTCGGTTTTTCTGCTGGGGACACGGATCGGTGATACCAGGGCTACCGGGGGACAGCACGGGGGTGCGATTGCGGCACCATAGCAGAGCAGCCGGGTGGCAGAAATGGATAAACAATACCAGTTGCCTGGCTATCCTGTTGATCCCCTGCCTCTAACACTTCTAGCCATAGACCCCGAACAAGCATGTAGCAAATTAGGTGTTTCTGACATTGTCAGATCTGACGAGATTAGCTGCATGGTTGTTTCTGGTGTGATTCAGACACTTCTGCAGCCAAATAGATCAGCAGGGCTGCCAGGCAACTGGTATTGTTTAAAAGGAAATAAATATGGCAGCCTTCATAATCTTCTCACTTCAGTTGTTCTTCAAATTTAAAAAATTCAAGTAGACCCCTGCGCTCTTTCAAGCAGTCAGCCTGATGCTACAAACCTTTTCTTACCTGCTGTCTTTTAAAAATGCTTTATTTATAATTTATAACTATAATGTACAGCCCATTTATGCATGTGTATGAACTGTGGGGAGATTCCCTTCTGTTTGGATACACCCACATAGCCATGATGCTCTGAATAGGCATTCAGTTGTCTTTTCCTCTGGTTACAGCTTGGCGACCTTCTGAAGGATTGGAGAAGACTTAATGTGGCCCTTACCCGAGCCAAACACAAACTCCTCCTCCTGGGCAGCGTTCCAACCTTATCTCGCTTTGACTCACTGGGGAAACTGATTACCTACCTGAGGAGTGAGAATTTAATATCCTTTTCAGATGTCTTTATTGTCCTCTTCAACAGCTCTTCTTTATTGAGATAACTTCCTTTATTTACACTAACATAACACTCAGGCAGGGGGCACACATAACAGAGCGTGAAAAGTTGCGTTTTCTGTCATGTACGGTTTTTTTTGTGTCCTTTTTTTAGTGCATTTGAGGTTTTTATTTTTGCATATGCGTTTTTCTAGTGTTTTGCATTCGTTTTTATGCATTTGCGGTTCGCATATACAAAACGCATATGCATTTTGTATGCGTCTTCAATGCGTTTTTATATTGCGTTTTATGCAGATCACCAAGAAGACAACAGGAAGTGGAAATGCATCACAATTTTTTTTTATTTTTTTTTAAACGCATGAAAAACGCAATACATTGCATTCCCATTGACTTTCATTATGTGCGTTTTTGAATAATATGCAACACAAGTGCACGCATACAAAACGCATATGCGATTTTTCATTCGACCCATTGACTTCCATTAGTGGCAAAAACGCAGCGTTTCCACAATGCTTGCGTTTCTGCTAAGTGTGCGCCTAGCCGCAGTGAGGCGCCTGAAAATAAATTCAATTGCTTGATTTGCAAGTACAGTTAGTCCCCGTTTAATGAACGAGGTAGGGACTGTGCCACCAGTGTCCCCCTCTGTGCCACCTAGCCACCAGAGTCCAGTGCTGTGCCACCATCCTCTCTGCTCGCTGATTACTCTAGTGCCTGGCATCACTTAGGGCTGGTGCACACCGAGCGGCTCTTTCAGCGTTTCTGCAGCCGCTTGCGGCTGCGGATACGCTTGGTCAATGTATCTCAATGGGGTGGTTCACACCAGAGCGGGAGGCGTTTTGCTGAAACGCATACTCCCGTGGTGAGGCATTTTTTTGATTGTGGATGCGTTTCTGCCTCAATGTTAAGTATAGGAAAAACGCAAACCGCTCTGAAAAATGGCACTTCAGAGCTGTTTTGCAGGCGTTTTTGTTACAGAAGCTGTTCAGTAACAGCTTTACTGTAACAATATCTGAAATCTACACCAAAAACGCTTCACAAAACCGCAAAATGCTAGCTGAAACGCTACAGATAAAATAACAAAAAAGCGTTTCAAAATCTGCTAGCATTTTGCGGATCTGCTAGCGGGTTTTGGTGTGCACCAGGCCTGAGTGCATGTCACCTGTAATTACTAGTCATGCAGGAGGAAATGCTAGCACTAGAGTAAGCAGGACTTACAGCATTGGACTTTAGCGGGGGAGGCGAGTAGCTTCCAGCTATACTATGCTGATGGGGGGGGGGGGGGGAGGCTACAGGACTGGGACAGAAGGTGCCACAAGGAGAGCCTGTGATCTACGGCCATTCGGATCTCAGGCATTTGTAAGTCGGGGACTCCCTGTAAAAAAAAATATATTTTGGATATATCTTCAATGTCCTGATTACCTATTCTAGTAGCAGAAGAAGAATCGCGTACAATTAATTAGGTGCAGGACTACACATATTATCCAAGGGGTCAGCACACTCGATCATAAACTGTTCCTTGTTTATTAGCCTCTATGGCGGTGATCACAAGCTACGCTTGGGCTAGCCGCCGTGAGCTCTATGCAGAGTATAACGTAACGAGAACAGAGGCGCCAAAAGAATAAAAACAGTATTTAAAAGGTTTAAAAATGCTTAGGAGGCAGTGGTGGACTTACCTCCTGCAAGCAGACACAACAAGCTGTGTATTTGGAACAAAATAAATGTATTGGTACACTCCAGGGGGTAGTCGCGACTACCCCCCGGAGTGTACCAATAAATTTATTTTGTTCCAAATACACAGCTTGTTGTGTCTGCTTGCAGGAGGTAAGTCCACCACTGCCTCCTAAGCATTTTTAAACCTTTTAAATACTGTTTTTGTATTCTTTTCTTAATCCTGAGTGAGGACAGGCTAATCTCCTCACCTGCCTATATAGTGGTTACCTGGAGGTAACCCGTGTTTGTGAGTATATCATTGTACTCTTCTTTATTTTTCCCATTACCACAACCTACTACACTAGATTTGGCTCTCGGTTCTTCTCTTTACATATATCTATGCAGAGTATAGCTTGTAGTGGGCCTTCTTACTCACCTCCCGGGGGATCCAGACGTCTGTAGCCGTTCTCCTTCCTGTCCTCCGAGGCTCTGAATCACTCTGTGGTGAGATCGATGACTGTACTGTCACCAGAGTTACAGCGCCACCCGGAGGACAGAGGTAAAATTGCAGCACTGGAGCCGAGGGAGGGGAGTGAGAGCAGGGGCTGCTGCAGAGACTCTGGCGGCAGAAAGTTTTCCTGATTTTAGTGTGTGAAACGTTTTGAAAAGACCCTAAAATCCGGAAATAATCATACCACCAGGCTGGTTAATCAACCTTGACATAGATTCATTTGTAACACCAACAAACAACCCTTTGAAAAGGTGACCATTTTGTATTCTTACCTTGACAAAGGGGACCCCACGGGTCCTTGAAAGGATTTGTTGGTGTTACAAATGGATTTCTGTCACATTTGATTTTAAAGGAGAACTGTAGTAAGAGGTATATGGAGGCTGCTATATTTAATTCCTTTAAAGCAATACCTGTTGCCTGGCTGCCCTGCTGATCCTCTGCCACTAATACTTTTAGCCACAGACCCTGAACACGCATGCAGCAGATCAGACGTTTCTGACATAATTGTCTGATCTGACAAGATTAGCTGCATGCTTGTTTCTGGTGTGATTCACACTACTGCAGTCAGAAAGCTCAGCAGGACTTCCAGGTGACTGGTTTTACTTAAAAGGAAATCAATATGACAGCCTCCTTATCCCTCTCACTGCAGTTCTCCTTTAAACAAGGAACTGTGATGGAGTGTGCGGACCCCTTGGATCATCTGATTACCTATTCTGTCCTCTTAGTAACTTGGGTCTCTGGCCTTTTGGTCCTAATGACCTCACTCTGGGTCATTACTTCCCTCTCCCCTTTCCCTATAATAATGTATATTTTGAATTGCCTTAATTTGTATAGAGGAGGCTTACTACAGTGTGCTGTGACTGTCTGGTGACCATTAGCAATATGTTTGTCTGGTGACCATTAGCGATGTGTCTTCCTTAACACCAGAACATTATTAATCTCCCTCCTGCAGCACACGAGTCACTCCCTGTCTGATGGGCGTCTTCATTTCAGACTCTCAGGTTTATACGCGATGTGAAATCTGTCTGATTTTGGATCTGGACATTGATGCCACATTATTCTGATTGGCTGCTGGTTGTTTTGTATTGATTTGTCTAATTCCTCAGTAGGATCACTACATGACCCCTGCTGCTGCTGCACATGTGGGAAACCACAAAATCTGAACCGCTATGTTTATAATGGCAGCCATTTATAAGCTAATTCTGGCCTTCTACAAGGGCCGTTTTTTTGATACAAAATTGTATTACTTTTCTGTGTTATTTATAAAAGTTCTTGAAGTAGATTTATATGGTAATAAAATATATTGATTTTTTTTCATAAGGTTTGGTTTCATCTGGTGGTGTCAGTAGAAATCTGGTGTAAAACCCAATCGCTAAGTGCATTTTTAGCGATTTTTAGCAGCTTTTTCTGGTGATTTTAAAGCACTTTTGAATTTAATGCTAGAAATTTGCAGTAGTTTTACTGTCCAGAAACTGCAATTGTACAAAATCCCTTTTGTATAGCAATTCAAAAGATTTTGCAGCAGTCCTATACTTTTGTATTGAAACGCAGTTTACTCTAAAAATCCTGCAGGACTCGAGATTTGGGGAAATGGCAGCCACTCCTGTGGACCCCGATCGCCATTCTCTAGCCCTGGAGCTTTTGCAACCACCGGTGATTCCATATCATGGCTGAAATAGAAATAGGTCCTGCGGCCCTAATTCTGTGTTGTTGATTGGAAATGGTTTTGAATGTTTTTGTGGTTAGAGTGCTATCCATGGTATTGGAGAGAATGATTAATTACGAAAGTATAACCACAAAATCCGTTATAGCCTGAACTGGTTAAGCATAATCTTCCATATGCAGAGTTATGATAATCATAGCAACATGGTTCTAGTCAGTAAATACACAGTAAAGCTGCTTTCACACAGACACGAAGTGGTGTGCATTAGAAGTTGCTTACAAATCCTCCGGTGCTGTCCTTTTCACTTCTTGCAGCTGCTTTGCTGTGTCCTCCTTGCATGGCCACCAATGTGTCACATGACCTGATGCGGGTCAGGTGACATGCCAGGGAGCCGTACGAGGACACCGCAAGAAGTGAAAAGGATGGCGCCCGGAGGATTCGTAAGCACTCTCTGATGAACACATTAGTTAGAAACGCCTCCATTGTGTCACTCCAGGCATGCCAGTTAGTTGAGTCGGCCAGATGCCTGGGTTCCGTTTAACCTGGACTCTACTGTATTGTAATGAGAGGTTCAACTCTCTGTGTTAGGGGTGCGGTGGGATCTGTCAGAATAACATAAGGCATTCTGTGCTTGTTTACAGTTGCAGTGAGGCATACCTTTCATGTACTGCATATGCTTCACTGTATGCCTCACTGCAATTAAACACGATGCAACTTTTTCCCTGTATTGCATTGTAATCCTGTCTTTAGAGGATTTGCAGCGCCTTACCATAGTGGGGGGGAAAAAAAGCCTAAGGGTTCAGATGGGCATCTGGACCGGCACCCTGCAGCCACCCGGCGTCTCATCCAAACGCTTTTTCTGCAAGCGTGCACAAAAGCATTTGGCTATCTTTATTGCTATATTTGTTTAAAACAAAATAAATATGGCAGTTCTAACTAAAGGGTCACTTTAAAGGACAACTGAAGTAAGAAGAATATTGAGGCTGCCATATTTTTTTTTTTTAAATAATACCAGTTGCCTGGCAGCCCTGCTGATCTTTTTGGCTGCAGTAGTGTCTGACACTATTGTCAGATTAGCTGCATGCTTGTTTCTGTTGTGATTCAAACGCCTGATCTGCTGCATGCTTGTTCAGGGGCTATCGCTAAACGGATTAGCGGCAGAGGATCAGCAGGATAGCCAGGCAACTGGTATTGCTTAAAAGGAAATAAATGTCAGCCTCCATATCCCTCTCACTCACTTCTGGTGTCCTTTAAAGCGAAGCTGAAAAATGAACTCTTAGGAGAAAAGGTGAATTGCATAGGGGGCCTTTGTGTCTCAATATTACACTATGTCCAGTTTTTTTTTCTTCCGAGGTATTGTGAGGTGATTAGATCAGGGCTTCCCAGCTTCCCAGAAATAAACATGGCAGCCTCCATATACCTCTCTCTTCAGTTCCCCTTTAAAGCAGAGTTCCCCACCCCTGTCCTCAAGGCCCACCAACAGTGCATGTTGTGCAGAAAACCACAAACATGCACAGGTGAGGTAATTAGTGTCTCAGCAGCGAACATGCGTAAACCAGTGCAGGAGATTTGGGCGCCACCATAGGCCGTAATAGGAATTACGGTCATAGCAGGTACAGCGAGTAACTTCAGTGCCGTCAGAAGACGGAGCTGAAGTTACTTTTAAAACATAATAATTCGGTCTCTAGCAATCGCTGGAAGGCGAATTATTTCATTTCCCCTACCATCCATGTGGACCTGGAGGGGGAATAGTATTTAACATGGCCGGGACTTGTGCAGCAGCAGGATCAGCCATATACAGGCTGTATCCTGCGCCCAAGTCTCCCGCGCCGATATCTCTCGTATGCTCTCAGCAGAGCTGATTAACTACCTCTGTGGATTTCCACAAAACATGCACTGTTGGTGGTACTTGGTCAGGGTTGAAAAGCCCTGATTTAGATTGTCAGCTCCTCTTCAAAGTGACTTTGGAGTACAAAAGACGCTGTATTGGGCTCTAAAGTGCCCTACTAAAATGTGCTATTAATACAGTTGTCTCTATTCCTCTTACTGACTGTTGAGCTCTGTAAGCTACCATATATATCCATGCACAGCCTGACTGTTACTGAAGAAGTGTGACAATCCGTGTCCATTGTAAACCAATAGCCATGCAACATGGCATCACATTCACCGTATAGCACAGACCACAAAGCAGTTCAGCATTACAAACTGGAGCTCTTTAATTCAGTTTCAGGTTTTCAAATGTATAAAAAAAATCAATTCCCCTGATTTCTAAATTATTATTCTGAATTGTAACAGATTTAATACACAATATTGGTCATATGTACTTTTATTATTTTCTTTCAACAGATTTTCATATATTTATTTTTTCAGATTTCTTTTTTTTAAGCTGTAACCACAAATGATAGATTTATAGATGCAATAGGCTTAGTTCATTCAAAAGTATTTATAATGGTGACTGCCAGAGACTAAAGGTGACAAATACAGGAATATTGTAGAGGTGACAAATACAGAAATATTGTCAGACTGGAGGTGATAAATACAGTGATATTGCCAGAGACCAGAGGTGACAAATACAATAATATGCGCACAGGACACAGACTGACAACAAGTGATTGCTTTGTTTTACAACAGATATTACATATTTTGCTGCTTAGAGCTATAGATAATGTATCTACCAGTAAATAGAGCTTGGAGTGCACCATTCACTATCCCACATATAAAAGTACACTCTGATCTCGTGTCCAAGTAGCCAGCCATAGATCCATGATAACGAATACACAATTAGCAAGAGGAGAAAAAAAAGTAAGGGAGGAAATGTCAGGAGGTCAAAGGTAACCAAGATGGAAACTGCCTAGAATAGGATTCTCTGCTTTTCCTTTATAAAATTCACAGGAATCATTACGTGGATAGCACAATACATCTGTTATGTAAGTAGAACTAGTATTTATCTACTTATGTGTTTTGTATTTTTAGGTTAGCATGGGTGTCACTTGTTCTTTAAGGCTGAGTAAATTTTAGTTTTAATGGACCAGCTCGTTTGTGTTTTCCACCTACATATTCGCTTTCAGCTGTTGCCTAGATACAAGGAGGTGCTTTTAAATGGTGTTGCAGCTACACTAAATCTCTTGCTTCACAAATCTTTTGTTTTTCTAGTGTGGATGCCTTCTCCATGCTTCAGAGTGTATACAGTCTTGTCACTAACTGTCCTCAGAGGGGCTTACAGTCTAGTCCCTACCATAGTCATGTGCCCATCGTAGTCTAAAGGCCCATATCCACTATACAATTTTTCCGATGATTTTTTTTTTTTCTTAAGCAACGAGCGTTCGTTTCTGTGATCTTGCAATGTGGGTACAGGCGTGTGATGACATGAATGACGTTTGACAATACGCGTCAACTAACATAACTATCATCACCACAGAATGGATCTTTAATCGCCCAGTGACTCGCGCACAAAGTGCCGCAATCATTTGAACTCTTGTTTGCGCCCGTGGTGTGTACCTGCCGGAAGGAAAATGGCTCAGGGAACGCTTGTTGCTGTGATCCATCTTCCTGTGCCATTAGGTGAGTACTCAGCTTAAACAGAGTCTGAAGCCTAATTGAAAATAAAAAAGATACTTACCTAAGGAGAGGGTAGGCTCCAGGTCCTAATGAGCCTCAGTGTCTCTGTTCCCCGCAGGCTCCCCTATTTAGCAGTCCTCTACCAATTTGGCCGTGGCTGCTATCTTCCGGGTTGGGGAGACTTCGGCAGCTTTCGGAAGTACTTGGGCTTCTGAAGACTGGCTGCTCCGTACTGCGCACACGTGAGCGCCCTCTCTGGCGCACTCGCAGTACAGAGCCGTTGGTCCAAGTACTTCTGAAGATTGCTGAAGTCTCCCTCGGCAGGAGATACAAACTGAGGGCCTGCTGGAGACCGAGGACACCAGGAGAGGCTCATTAGGACCCTGAGCCTTCCCTCTCCTTAGGTAAGTACCGGTATCTGTTTCTTATTCTTCAATTAGGCTTCAGATTCATTAAGGCCTCTTTTCCACGAACTGTTTACAGGCAGTGAAATGCCTCTCAAACGCTCACAACTGTTTGCTGCTGCCTGGTAACTGCTTGCTGAGCACACAGTTCAACAGTTTGTGGAAAAGAGACCTTAGGCTAGTTTTACACTGGGGCTTGCACCTGGGGGATTACAACCGAGGGGGAAAAGTGCTGCCTACAGTCCACCTCCAATTTCACTACAATGGCCACATTACATTATTGCTTTGAGCCCTAATTTTGCCAGTTAAACAGAAATATCTAAACATAGGCGTTTTGCATTCTTCCAAAGCTTAGAATATAAAGAGCACTTTAGGGAGCAGTCTTGGCACATAGAACACATATTTAGGCTAATTTCACATTTCTATGGATCGGGTAACTGATCCAATGTTTTCAGTGGGATCCGTTCACACGTGTGATTTTTTTTTTCCCAACCTGCACAATTTTTCCGGACAAGCGGATGCATTCCTCACAGAAGCCTATGGTGGAAATGCGTTTGCTGCATGCTCCAAACAAACTATCAGAGCGTTTATTGCACTGTCCGCCCCAACCAAAAAGCTCAATAGCTGCTGTGCTGTAGTGGCTGGATAGTGTACTGGTCTGGTCTCTGACACAGGAGACCAGGGTTCGAATCTCGGCGCTTCCTGTTCAGTAAGTCAGACAGCACCTATTCAGTAATGCTGCATACACACTTCAGATAAAAGTCTTTGGAAAAGGCAAGATCACAGACCAATTTTACCCCATTCCATGTAGTATGAGAGCCATACTCTACACAGTCTATTCTATGGAGCTGCACTCCCCATCAGATAAAATCTTTGCAAGATGCTGCACACACAGATGCTGTACACATGCAACAGATCATTATCTGGAAAAGATCCGTTCCTGCAAAAGATCTGTTCCTGCAAAAGATCCATTCCTGCAAAATGCATTCATAGTATATGAGATCTGCAGATCATCATACACACCTTGTTTAACAGGCAATCATCTGCAGATCAGATCCACCAGGATGGATTTTCAGATCTGCAGATGATTGCAAGATAAGCAGATGAAGTCTGTTAAACAAGGTGTGTATGAGGATCTGCAGATATCAGACTATGAATGCATTTTGCAGGAATGGATCTTTTGCAGATAATGATCTTTTGAATGTGTACAGCATCTTTGTGTGCAGCATCTTGCAAAGATTTTATCTGATGGGGAGTGCAGCTCCATAGAATAGACTGTGTAGAGTATGGCTCTCATACTACATGAAAGGGGGTAAAATTGGTCTAAGATCTTTCATTTTCCAAATACTTTTATCTTAAGTGTGTATGCAGCATAAGGAGACCTCAGGCAAGACTCCCTAACACTGCTACTGCCTACCGAGCATGCCCTGCAGCTCTGGGGCTTTGAGTCTGCCAGGAAAAAAATGGCAATATAAATGCTATTTGTCTTGTGTTGCAGACCTCCAAACAGCTTCTCATTAAAAGTGGGCTATAAACGCTGCAGTTTGTGAAAAAGCTGACCTGAGCGGTGAACTTACTAATGTTTGTATGGTTTATGAAGGGAAAATTGCCCTCTTTTTATAATCGGAACCACCAGCCTAATTATCGTGTGATCACAAACCAATCTTGAGCCCTCAATGCATGCTGTAGGTATACGCGGTGTGAAGACCAGGTTCTGACAGAAATGGAGAGCAGCCTGTGTCTACAAGTGAGCTGCTCTGCCTGAAGATTTATGGCAGCACATACTGTCAGCCCCAGTCAGGTGAGTAAGAAGGTGAGTATAGGACAGAAGTGCACACCAGATTCAGCAAAGCTTGGTCTCTAGAATAATAAACTCTATTGTGGTTTAATATATATCGTTTGATGCTATCTTTTATTGCAACATTAAATATCCTTTTACTGTACATTTAAAATGCAAGAATACAAATATCTGTGCGGTCCTAAGTTAGAGGTAAGAGGCTTGTGAATCATACTGTCACATTGGCTAAGAGTAATTTAAGGAGTTCTGTGAGCCGTTTGTATGCGGATAAACTGCGTTGCTGTTGCGGTACGACGGTTCCGTGACATTCCTGGGCTTGTATTCAGACTCCCAGCCGTCTTTACGTTGTATCACCTCTTCTGGACTGATGTGTTTATCCTTTATAAAGAAAAAAATAATAATCTGGAGTTAAAAGGACAACTGTCAAAGAATACGTTTTTCTCAGGATGCCATTTTACTCACTTGCACACTATTTGTCAGACTTTGCAACTGCTATGTTCAGGAAATGCTGTTGAAAACAAAGTCTGACACATAGGCGTCAATTCACCAGAAAGGATTTACTAAGAGAAAAAAGGTAGGTAGTTTATCTCATGAGGTATTTTAACACTCTGGAGTCAATTCACCAGTGTGAGAGGACAGAGAGAAAAGTGTTCGATAGCAGGGGATAATGGAGAGATATGCATGAGGAAAGTGTGAGAAAGCAGAGAGTTAGGTAATCGGTATTAATGATTTACATGGGATACTTTTCCTCTCTGTAAGCTTGAAAGTGAAGCATTGTGGGTAGGAGGCGGAGTTTTACCACTACCTGACCAGAGTATTCCCGCCTTTTACTGCCGGATCATATCATAAATCATATCACGAGTGAGTCTGAACTTCTTCACCACCTCTGTCTCAGTAAAATTATCAAGAACTGTTCTCTCACGAAAAATACGAGGGACGATTAAACAGACCCTCCTCCTGCACCTTCGTCTCCTCATAATAGAAGCAAGCTCTAAGGCCTAGTGCACGCCAGAGCGGTTCGGCTGCGTTTTGCGATCCGCTTGCGGCTGCGGATCCGTTAGGATAATGTATCTCAATGGGCTGGTGCACACCAGAGCGGGAGGCGTTTTGCAGAAACGCATACTCCCGGGCTGCTGCAGATTTTGGATTGCGGAGGCGTATCTGCCTCAATGTTAAGTATAGGAAAAACGCAAACCGCTCTGAAAAACGGCACTTCAGAGTGGTTTTTGTTACAGTAGCTGTTCAGTAACAGCTTTACTGTAACAATACATGAAATCTACTACACCAAAAACGCTTCACAAAACCGCAAAATGCTAGCTGAAACGCTACAGAAAAATAAGCGTTTCAAAATCGCGGTTTTTGGTGTGCACCAGGCCTAACAGAGTAAGCTCAAAAGGCTCCATCTTCCACAGCAGCTGCTGTGTGAAAACCACGATATCTCCAGGTTCATTCAGGGGATAAAGAGATGAAAAAATAACGAATGGCCACACCCCCTTTCTTCCCTGGTGAATTGTGATTTGGAGAAAAACTAACTACTAACTATCACTTATTTATCTCATACTTATCTCACATTTATCTCTTGCATTTCTCTCTGTCGATATTTTCCCCTATACTTCTGGAGAATTGCTATTTGGAGATATCACAGGAGGTAAATTACCTCCCAAGAGATAAATAGGTTGGTAACCTCTGGTGAATTGACGCCATAGTGTGCAAGTGAGTAGGGAGGCTGGCTGGTATCTCAATATTTTGGCAGTTAAACTGCTGTTCAGGAAATGCTGTTGAAAACAAAGAAAACCATGAGAATCCCCCATGAGGAGATGGACTGGCCCAGCATCTGTTAGTTCTGATTTTAACTGCCAACTTTTTTTGCGATGGTGGTCCTTTTAAGCTGCAGTCCACTTCCCCAATGTAGCCCTAGATTATTAACTCTTACAGTATGAAAATAAAAAGGAACATAAGCCAGTTCTAACTAGGATCAGTACTATGCATACACATTTGTCTCAGTGTTACAAGTTATTTCAGGATCCCTTTAAATATGATTTGTAGGTATAACAATGATTTACCCCTTAGCTCTGTGTATTGAAGGTTATGCTGTCAGAGGTTATCATGGGGTAATACACTGTGTAAAGACTGAATTCTCATAGAAGCTAAGCTGAGTCTCTACTGCCTTGAACTTGGTTCCTGGTTTCCTGACTCCAGAGAGCACAGTACTGTATGGTACTGCTGCAGTGTCAGGGCTGTAAGGGGGTGGTTTCTGTCCTGTAAGGAGCGTCATACTGCTGTACTGTATGGTACTGCTGCAGTGTCAGGGCTGTAAGTGGGTGGTTTCTGTCCTGTAAGGAGTGTCATACTGCTGTACTGTATGGTACTGCTGCAGTGTCAGGGCTGTAAGGGGGTGGTTTCTGTCCTGTAAGGAGCGTCATACTGCTGTACTGTATGGTACTGCTGCAGTGTCAGGGCTGTAAGTGGGTGGTTTCTGTCCTGTAAGGAGTGTCATACGGCTGTACTGTATGGTACTGCTGCAGTGTCAGGGCTGTAAGGGGGTGGTTTCTGCGTACGAGAGAGAACGGCGCCGGAGACTTGGGCGCAGGACACAGCCAGTATATGGCTGATCCTGCTGCCGCACAAGTCCGGGCCGTGTTAATTACTATTCCCCCTCCAGGCCGACATGGATAGTGGGGGAATGAAATAATTTGGCTTCCAGCAATTGCTGGAAGCCGAATTATTGTTTTAAAAGCAACTTCAGATCCGTCTTCTGACGGCGCTGAAGTTACTCCCTGTGCCTGCGATAGCCGTAGTTCCTATTACGGCCTATGGTGGCGCCGGCTGCGCCCAAGTCTCCTGCGCTGCTGCGCCCAAGTGTCCAGCGCTGGATTTACCGTGTTCGTTGGTTTCTGTCCTGTAAGGAGTGTCATACGGCTGTACTGTATGGTACTGCTGCAGTGTCAGGGCTGTAAGGGGGTGGTTTCTGTCCTGTAAGGAGCGTCATACGGCTGTACTGTATGGTACTGCTGCAGTGTCAGGGCTGTAAGGCAATGGTTTCTGTCCTGATTCCTGTTACATTGTCCTCTGCAGCTGTGTTTGGATAAGCTCCTACCATTCAGAGACTCACCTTTACCATATTGTTCTGCAGATTATCCACCAGGTTTGTCTGCTTCATCTTGTTTGTTTCCATAGTCTCCAGTTTCATCTCCACCGTTTCCACTTTTCTCATTATTCCTCCGATGGACATTTCAAGTTGCTGCAGTCGTCTCAGAATTCTGGAATACAGGTAATATAAATACATTGGCTTGTACATCAATTGAGTGAACTGTTGCTCTGGGTAATTGCAAAGCTTATCAAAGCTAGTGTTGTGATTATAGTGTTTAATTTAAAGGGAACTGAGATGGGCAGGGGAGAAAAAAATACATACATACCTGGGGGTTCCTCCAGCCCCCTCCAGGCTGATCGCCTCCTGCACCGTCTGTAACTTCAGCAATTTGCCTTGGAAAGTCCTCCAGTCTGGGGCATACTGCGTGGCCTGGTCGCCAGGAACAGCCTGCATGGGGGGAAGCGCAGCCGGACTGCACCGACTGAAGGACTTTCTGGGGTGAATTGCCAAAGATCCCGATGCCGCAGGAGGACGGCGAGGAGACAATCGGCATGGAGGGGGCTGGAGGAATCCCCAGGTATGTGTATGTTTTTCTATCCCGCCCATCTCGGGTACACTTTGTCCTTTTAACGTGCTTGAATTCATATTTTTTTCCAAGAATATTGGCTTATTCTTCAATAGAGGTAAGATCCACACAGCCTCTTATTAAAGGAATACTGTAGGGGGGTCGGGGGGAAATGAGCTGAACTTACCCGGGGCTTATAATGGTCCCCCGCAGACATCCTGTGTTGGCGCAGCCACTCCCCAATGCTCCGGCCCCGCCTCCGGTTCACTTCTGGAATTTCTGACTTTAAAGTCAGAAAACCACTGCGCCTGCGTTGCCGTGTCCTCGCTCCCGCTGATGTCACCAGGAGTGTACTGCGCAGACACAGACCATACTGGACCTGCGCTGTGCGCTCTTGATGACATCAGCGGGATCGAGGACACGGCAACGCAGGCGCAGTGGTTTTCTGACTTTAAAGTCAGAAATTCCAGAAGTGAACCGGAGGCAGGGCCGGAGCATCGGTGAGCGGCTGCTCGGGCACAGGATGTCTGCGGGGGACCATTAGAAGCCCCGGGTAAGTTCAGCTCATTTTCCCCCGACCCCCCCATACAGTATCCCTTTAAAGTGGACCTGAACTCTTGCACAGGACAGAAGAAGAACACGGAATTAAGACAGGCTAAACTTTCAATACATACAGGGTGCATTTCTCTGACTAATCACAACCGTAATTTGATCTCTCAGCTGTGTCAGCACAGGCATCTGCTGCCTCAGCAGAGCAGCAAATTTTGTAAACACAGGATGTTATCCCTATGTCTGCTTCCATGAAAGCAGGACGTAGACACTCTGCATTTTAATTTGCAGGATTTGTATCAGCTGTAACAAAGAAATAGTTTTCTTTAAAGGTTTTATGCTGTTGCTTATCTTTTAGAGCATAGAGGAAGTTCTGAGTTCAGGTCCGCATTTAAAATTGTTTATTATAACTTCTATATAGTCGGGCGCCTCCAAAAATGTTACCGTATTTTCCACTGTATAAGATGCACCGGGATGTAAGACACACCTAGGTTGAGTGGGCAAAAACCAGGGGGAAAAAAAATATATACTAAACCTTGTGCGTCCATGGTCAAGGAGCGACTCGTAGATTGTTCTTCCCATTAGTGTCCCCCTTCTACTCCCCGTGTGGTCCGCTTTCCCCCCGTGTATCTCTGCTCCTCCCCCAGTGTAAATAGCAGTGTAGCGGCAGTGTCTTCCCTAATCCAGCAGCTCCCATGGAAATCACAGACCTCTTCTGTTTTGCGCAGTTCTCCCTGGTAACGGCTTCTGCTGATCGTGTCATCAGCAGAAGCCATTACAAGAGGGAGCTGTAAGAAGGGTCTGCAATCCCCACAGTAGCTGCTGGATTAGGTAAGACACGACTGCTACAATGCTAAATACACTGGGGGGGGAGGGAAGCTAATGCAGGGATTACCAGACGTGGCGGCAGGCATTCGTAAGGCCGGGATTCCTTCCATTTGCTGTATAAGAGACAAGGATTTTTTCTCCCCATTTTTTGGGGGAGAAAAGGTGCGTCTTATACAGCAGGAAAACTGTAAAAATGCTTTCAAAATGCTGAACGGAGCGATTTTCAAAACTTTTTTTTGCCAAAAGCTGTTCACTTCCAGGTCAAAGTGTACTTCCTTTTTTGCCACAAAAAATAAAAAAAATTGCTAAACGCAAATGCTCGAAAATCACTTGGTATAAATAGAAAATCGCTATGCACATGCCAGGAGTGGCTAATGTAAATCGCTACAAAAAGCGCTAATCATTTGCAATTACTGTTGGCGATTTTTGGTGTGAACTAGCCCTAAAAGGGGTTTATAATTTTTTAGTCTTCCCCAGAAATCTCCACTCCCTGTTTCTGCAGGTCTGCTGTGCAGAAGCTGGATGGTTGCTCTCGGACAGTTCTCTCCCACAGACTCTGACGGTGGTTGCAAGTAATTGTCACCCACCTTTATAGAGTATAAACATTTCAACTGTGTCAGGGCTAGTTCTCACTCAGCGTTTGGAGCATCGCCAGCCTGAGATCACGATTTGCAGCCAAAATCTCGTGATTCGGGCTTGTGATTCCCATTCAATAGAACCAGAATCACAGCGCAATTGTCCCTGAAACGCTGCATGCAGCATGTTTGCGATTGATCGAAATTGCAAACGGTGCAGTGTGAATGTATCCATAGGGATACATTAGTAGCAGTGCTTTGCTGATCGCAGATGTTCAAATATCACTGAGGGCCCGTTTCCACTAGTGCGACTCCGCATGCGTTTTTTGCCGCGATTTCGCATAGGCAGGGTATATGCGATTTTAACCATGTCACTGCCTGTGTCATGAGGAAGCGGGGTCTCTCTGCGAAACAGCTGTCAGACATCTTTGTTTTCCCCCCACTGCTGTAACCACTGTGTCTACCCACCACAATAAAGGGTTTTTATGCAGTAGATGCCCATCATCTTCTCTTTCTTTGGACGTCAATTTACATTACTTTTTCCAATAACACTGCAGGACAGGTACACATTGAGACTTGGCTCCTCCCAGGAACAGGAAATATCCTTCAGCCTCTCTATAAATTAAAGATGGACCCAGGGTCAGGCAGTATTGGATATTTCCTGGTCCAGGAACCAGGTCTCTCTATGTGTGCTCGCTGTCCCGGAGAGCCTGGGTGGCTAGGGATATGTTGGCACTGAAGCGGGCCTGGATATGATGGAGGTCCGTTTTCCCCTGTGGAGTACCTGTGGGTTTGTGCTTTGAAGCGTCGCTCCCAGTGGACTATAGCCCTGTTGGTCGGCCTGGTTTGCAAAGAAGGTACCGCTTCAGGAAGGGCTGCCCCGAGGACTCGTCATGCGGAGGCAGCGGCAAGGTGGAGGACGTCCAGAGGATGCGCATAGCGGAGGCAGAGTGCGTAAGTCCTCCGGCCGCGACCTATGGAATTACTTCTGGGTCGCGTGACGTCACTACCTGTGCGCCGGATGAAGAGGGGTAGCCGCCCGGAGTTCTCCGCACACGGCGTCTCGTGCAGCGAGGAGAATGTCGGAGGTAGAGAAGGAACCAGGACGGGTAAGACTGCTCTGCGGAGATCTGGGCAGCGGTGGTGACCCTTGTGGGGGCGGAAAACCGTACGCAGCAAGGAAACTTTGATGGGCTGCAAAGAGTCTGTGGTATTGGTATACCGGGAAGCTGTTTTGTTTTTCAAAGCAAGCTACCTTATTGTCTTTTTGCATACTCTTTTGTACTGTGTTTTACAAAAAATATCCATATCAAGGCAAAGTGGTGTTTCAGGTTTTTATGATAAACAAACACTTGCATATTTACTAATGGGCAACTGATGTAATTAATTAATGCACAAGCTAATTAATGCATAAAAGAATATGTTAATATGTTAAAATTTATAACATAGGCTGGAAGACAAGTTAGTTTGTTTCTCTTTATGTTGTTTCAGGGCACTACAGCAAATGTACCTGACCCTGCAAAGCCCTCAAAACGGTGCCCTGTGTGCAATGTGAAAGTGAATCCTGCATCAACTAAATTATTATGCAAGGATTGCACTTATAAAGTTATGAAACATGAATCAGCGTCTCAGAGAGATATTCAAGCTCTGAGACAGGATTTAAAAGATACATTAAAAGAATTTAAAGCTACGTCGGTACCCCTTAAGCCCGACGCTCCGACACAAGCTGATCAACCCACTCAGCCTAAAGAGTCTGAAATAGTAATCCCCAAAAAAGCTACTAGTAAAATAAACAGGCCTGTTATTGTTTCAGATGAAGAGGAAATTAGTGAGAATGAGGAGGTTTCTGCAAGTTCTACAGAAGCACAGGAAATAGAAAACAAACCTTCAAAATTTAAATTTCCTGTGGCAGAGACAGAAATGTTATCAGCTATATATGAAGATTTAAATCTAAATAAGACTATTACTGAGACAGTATCATTGCATGACAAATTGTACGAAAGCATGGAAAGCGCACAAGAGTTGAATTTCCCTGTACATCAATCTACCAAAAATCTAATAACAAGCCAGTGGAAAAACCCAGATAAAAAACTATGTCGAGAGGATTTAAAAGACGCTTTCTGTTCTCTGAGGAAGATTGTAAAATGTGGGACAAGAGTCCCAAATTAGACTCTGCTTTCTCACAAGTAAACAAGGATGATGAACTTGCGTTTGAAGATTTGGGCTATCTTAAGGATCAATCTGATAAAAAGATAGAGTATGCCCTAAAAAGGTTATGGCCTGCTATTTGTGCAAATTTTAGACCATCTACTGCTACAACTTGTGTAGCGAGAATGCTAGCATTATGGATGCAGCAGTTGGAAGATAATAATAAGGATATGCCTAAAGATCAGCTAATTAACTCAATGACTGTTATGCATAAAGCGGTAGCTTACATTGTTGACGCAGCCTCGGAATCTATTAGGTTAACAGCCAAGGCAGCAGGTATATCTAACGTGGCCAGACGTAATCTGTGGATCAAGACCTGGCATGGGAGTATGGCTTCAAAAAACAGAGTATGCTCTATTCCAGTAGTAGGAGATACTCTTTTTGGGCCAGAGTTAGATGAAGTCCTGGAAAGAACTGCCAACAAGAAAAAATCCTTTCCGAAAAAGAGACAGTTTAAAGCAGGAAAGAGATTTTTTCGTCAAAACAGACAAGCAGACAGACCTGATAACCAAAATAAAAGACGTACATGGTCCTTCAACAAGGATCAAAGGAAACCGGGGCCGAGTTTCAGAACCCCTATCACACAAAGCAAACAATGACGAATTGAAAGTGGGGGGAAGGTTGGGCTATTTCCTTCCACATTGGAAAATTATAACAAAGAGCCCTTTTATTCTAAATCTTATAAAAAGAGGTTATCATATTGCCTTTCAAACAAAACCACCAAGAAAGTTTGTAGTGACCAAGCCGCTGAGCTTGCCTCAACATCAGACAGCATTAAAAGAAATTATTACAGATATGCTGGACAGACATGTGGTATCAGTAGTGCCAGTGACACAAAGAGGCGAAGGCTTCTACTCAAAGATCTTTCTGGTTCAGAAGCCTTCCGGAAAGTACAGAATAACTCTGAACCTAAAACCCATAAATCCATACATAAAATACGAAAGGTTCCGAATGGAATCAATTTACTCATTAAAGAACCTACTGATACCACATGGCTTCATGGCAAGCATAGATCTACAAGACGCATATTGGCACATACCAATAGAGCTGGAATCGCAAAAATTCCTAAGGTTCGCAGTGGAGATGGAGGGAAGGATTCAGCATCTGCAGTTCCACTGCCTCCCATTTGGCATAACATCAGCCCCAATAATTTTTACCAAAGTCATGGGAGAGCTGATAGGGACCATACACAGACAGGGTATTATCGTCATTCCTTATCTAGACGACCTGTTAATAGTGGCAAGAACTTTAGTAGATCTAGAGGAACACAAACAGACTGTACTGAAACAGCTGCAGCAGGCAGGCTGGATTGTGAGCAAGGACAAGTCACAACTCACGCCAACACAGAACATTCTGTTCCTAGGTTTTATTATAGACTCAGTACAACAGAGGATTCTTCTCCCACAGGAGAAAGTACAGAAGATAATGTCCGAGGTGGAAAAATTCAATACCTATCAGACAATAAAGATCAGACAGATTATGCAACTGCTAGGTCTTCTATCCTCGGTGGCACCAGCGATCCAGTGGGCGCTGATGCACACAAGAGTTCTACAATCATGGATGTTATCCAATTGGAACAAACAACAAAACACTCTAGACAATACAGTGACAGTGGAGCCACACATAAAAGACAGTCTACGGTGGTGGCAGATATCGCAACATCTCACTCAGGGCAGACTGTGGTCCATACCGATACAAAAGATCTTGACGACAGACGCAAGCCAATCAGGCTGGGGAGCCCATGTGAACAAGGTTCAAGTACTCCCTGTACTTGAACCTTGTTCACATGGGCTCCCCAGCCTGATTGGCTTGCGTCTGTCGTCAAGATCTTTTGTGGAATCACTCAATGGCAGAGCAGTCATCAAATTTCAGAGAGTTGATGGCCGTGAAAATGGCAATAATGAGCACGATGCATCTTCTAGAGTCATGTCACGTACAAGTTCAATCAGACAACTCAACAGTAGTTTCATACCTAAATCGCCAGGGAGGAACCAGGTCCAAGAGGTTATGGTTCCTAACGCTGGAGATCCTAGAAATGGTATCCACTTCTCCTGTCAATGCTTGCTACACAACCATGGGAAATACCGGTATCAGAGGATATGATACTGGTGCAGGGCCAAGCTGTATTAAACCTGGAAAGATGGAAACTTACAGCGTGGTTTCTGAAAGGGCAGTCCTTGAGAGTAAAGGACTATCAACCAGAGTAGTAAATACTTTACTAAAGAGTAGGAAAGAAAATACTCGCCTTATTTACCAGAAATACTGGAAAACTTTTATTTTATGGTTAGAAAAATCAAACTTCCAATCGACAGAAATGGCAACAATTTTAGAATTTCTGCAGGAGGGAGTGAAAAAAGGATTGGCCTTAAGCACTATTAAGGTTCAGATATCCGCACTATCAGTTTATTTAGACAAGAAATTAGCACTAGATCCACTTATAAATAGACCAATAACAGTAAGACAATTTCCTAAATGGAATCTGTCATTGGTCCTGCAGGCATTGACATCTAGCGAATTTGAGGAAGATTCTCTTAGAATGTGTACGCTAAAAACTGTGTTTTTAGTAGCGATCACGTCTGCTAGACGCATAAGTGAGCTCCAAGCTCTGTCACACAAAGAACCGTACTGTTTATTTTTTAATGATCGTGTTGTACTCCGAACAAGCCCTGAATTCCTACCAAAAGTAGGAGACGTTCCATAGAACACAGGAGATAATTTTACCTTCTTTCTGTATGGATCCAAAAACAGAAAAGGAGACTAAACAACATAGATTGGATGTGCGGGAGAATTTATTAATCTACCTGGAAAAAGTCAAGGAATTCAGGAAGTCGGAATCATTATTCGTCAATTATGCAGGTAAATCCAAAGGATTAAAAGCATCCACAAAAACCATAGCCAAGTGGATCAAAGATTGCATCATAGAGTCATATAAGATCATGGGTAAAGAGCCTCCAGTGAACTTGAGGGCCCATTCCACCAGGGCAGCCGCAACTACGTGGGCTTACAGGGCAGGTACGTCACCATTGAACATCTGCAAGGCGGCAACCTGGAAGAACCTGGGAACCTTCATGAGGCACTATCGACTGGATCGGCTAACGGAGACCGATCAGGACTTCGGAAGAACTGTCCTAAAGGCAGTTAGCCCACCCTGAGGTTGGTGATTGATTTCTTGCTTATCATCTCAATGTGTACCTGTCCTGGAGTGTTATTGGAAAAACCAGGAGTTAGCTCACCTGGTAACGACATTTTAAGTAACACTCCAGAACAGGTGGGGGTACCCACCCCCATATATATCAAATATTGCATGATATACATGTTATGTTATATGTTTGAAAATGTAATATTAGGAGGTTAGGTTTAGTATATTGTTCCTGTTACTTGATATTATACTGCCTGACCCTGGGTCCATCTTTAATTTATAGAGAGGCTGAAGGATATTTCCTGTTCCTGGGAGGAGCCAAGTCTCAATGTGTACCTGTCCTGGAGTGTTACTTAAAATGTCGTTACCAGGTGAGCTAACTCCTGGTTTCAATGCGAAATCGCGGGTAAAAACGCATGCAAAAAACGCATGCGATTTCCCTATTAAATACATTGCCTGCGATTCGCCTGCATTCCACACGCAGGCGAATTCTGCAGGGTCTACCGTGCAGAAAAATCCTGCACATAAAAACGCAAATGAAAACTGACAAGTGGAAACAGTCCCATCCACTTGTATTGCCTATGCGAATCCGCATGTGTTGTCTGCATGCGAATTCGCGAAACGGGCCCTAAGTGTGGTCCAGCCCTCATACCTTCCTATACCCAATAATACTGAACCATAGGGCTCCTGGGCCCATATGCAATTAGCTTTTTCTCCTGAGTTTTCTCCTAGGTCATATTTTCAAACTTATCAGTAAAATTTATTTTAAACCTCCAAAGAGCAAAAAAAAATACTCAAAATAATTTTGATAGTACTTTTATACCTACTTTTGGTACTTTTTCCATTGCAAAGTGCCTAAAAGTTATTCTTAAAGTGAACCTCCGGACTAAAAATCGACTCAGCAGCTCTGAAAAGGCTTGGTGTTTCTTTAACAGTTTCACAGCATCAGAACTTTGTTTCAAGCCTCATTTTTAGCTGCACAGAAGAAAACTGCCCGGGCTTTTTTCCCCTGATGCTGTGCAAAGCATGATGGGATTTCTGATGTTGTTCTCGTTCTGCTGTTTTGGTGCAATTTTTTATTTTTTTATATTTTGAATTTGACATTTGAAGCCTAGCGTGTGCAGCTGGGAGGGGTGATCAGGACAGTTGGAACTGTGTCTCCTGCTCCCTGTCACCTCCTTTCAACCAAAAAGATGGCAGCCTCCATGAATCACAAACATTTGCCTGTTCTTTTAAAACAGGGTGGGTAAGAGATTATATTACCTATCTATTCTAATTAACATAACTTGATGACAGTATGTTTGTTTAGGCTGGAGTTCCTCTTTAATTAACTACTTCCCCTCCCCCGGGATGAGTAACTATGCCCCTGCAATATGCCACAACTCTGTGCAGGGGCATAGGTACTACGTCCCTCCCACCGTGTCCCCACGCTCGGTACCGCCGCTCATTACCACCGATCACCCGCCGCTAGATCAATGAATGGGAAAACAAATCCCATTCATTGATTCCCCGTGTAAATGGCTGCAGCCGTCTATACAGACTGCTCTGCCATTCATGAATCCCGTGCACCTAGTGCTTTCCGTTTCCGTACTAACAGTACAGAGCTGAAGTCACCACTGAGGACATCTTGTGGCCAAATAGTAATATTACATCCCCCATTTTTTATTTTTTATTTTCAGTTTATCATCCCTAGTTACCTTTATTTATTTTTTTATTTAACCCTTGACCTCCCACACTCCCCTAAAAGTTACTATTTTTTTTTTTTATTAAAAAAAATTACAAATAAAATAAATATACATAAATAGTTACCTTATGGACTGAACTTTTTAAATATGTATACAAAAACTGTATACTACAATTACTTTATAAATTATGGGCTTGTAATTAGGGATAGATGCAAAACTTGAAAAATGCACCTTTATTTCCAAATAAAATATTGGCGCCATACTTTGTACTAGGGAATAAATTTTAAACATTGCAATAACTGATACAATATGGGCAAATGTGTGGGTTTTAATTATGGTAGCATTTTTATTTTGAAACTATAATGGCTGAGAACTGAGAAATAAGAAAAAAATTGAACAAATTCATTTATTATTCCCATTAAAACTGAGTTAGAATAAAATTCTTAGCAAAAAGTACCCCCCAAAGAAAGCTTAATCAGTGGCAAAAAAACAAGATATAGATTGTTTTGTTGTGATAAGTAGTAATAAAGTTATAGGTGAATGAATGGAATGAGCGCTGATGGTGAAAATTGCTCTGTTTTTTTTTTTTGTTTTTTGTTTTTTTTAGAGGAAAAACCCTTTGAGGTGAAAAGGTTAAAGATGAAAAATTATCTCCTATGAGAAAACGTAGGTGAACAAAGTTTAATTGCATATGGGTCCAGGTCTCTCTCATTCTTCTAGATTATCTGTGATTTCTGGTAACCGCCAAGAATTACCGCTTGTCTATAATTTAACAGCACCTTTAACCACACTTGAGTGTGGCAGTCAGGTATGACCACTCTTGGGTGCCCATGGAGAGAATAGTGGTGATCTCTAGGGATGGCTAATGAGGTGCAAATACTTTTTTCAAAACAACTTACATACCTTAGCCAGGATTTGAACCCAGGTCTCAGTGTGTAGTAGGTATCTGTCTTACTCCCTAGACCACCAACCACACTACATGCTAAAGCTGGCCTAGCATGTACCATTATGATCAATTCAATAGAAAAAGTAGCATGATTAAGGATTTGTACTTTTTTCAACTTTTTCTATTGAATTGATCATAATGGTACATGCTTTAGCATGTGGGTGTGGTTGGTGGTCTAGGGGGTAAGACAGATACCTACTGCACACTGAGACCTGGGTTCAAATCCTGGCTAAGGTATGTAAGCTGTTTTGAAAAACTGCAATTCCCTACAGGATAATACAAATGGATGGAGGGAGGGAGGGGGAGAGAGAGAGAGAGATTTTTGTGTTATGTCGGAAAATTCCACGGGAATAATAACATTTCCGCGGAATTCCGTTTTAGGGGTTTAGCAATTCCGTTCCGACCACCGGAATCGGAAATGACCTAATTCCGGCCGCAATCACGGAATTAATAATTCCGCGGAATTCAGCGAGCATCCCTACCCAGGATTGGCTGCTTTGTTTCTAATTGTTTTTAATTTTGCAGTTGGCAACTAAAAGATTTTTGTATCCTGAATTATATATATAAATTTTTTGATCTTTTATGGTATCTATATATTTTTGAGGGGGACCTTTGGTTCTCTTGGTTCTGTTTTAGTTTAAGAGGCATTTCACTGCTTATCAACAGTGCGTGGAAAAGAGGCCTAAGGCTCCCTGCACACTGCATGCGATTGCGATTCTTAATCGTTCTTTACATGCGATTCAGATTTTTAATCATTACTGCATGCTGCGCTTTTTCTGCGTTTCTCTGTTGATAGCATTCAGGGAAAATCGGAACTGCAAATCGGATTTGCAGTGTGCAGGGAGCCTTAAGGCGCGTAGACGCACCTGATTTCTTCAAACGCCGGATTGGTCAAAACCAGCCTCATCAGCATGCCGACAGACTGTACACATGGGGAAACTGTCGTCAGAACGGCCACCCCGCGGGTGGGTCTAATGACCCGTCGTTTGAAGAGATCAGGCATGTGTACGCGCCCTTAAGTCCATTTTCAAGTTTCATACATTTGCATAAACCTGCATCAAATTGGGATTATTTTCATTACATTGACTATCTCTAGTGGTCTTAATATGAAATAGAAAAGAATGGTGTTTGTTGCAGACATCTCATTCACTTTTGCTTCATATTTCCACTTTAGAAAGTAGAGATGCTAGTCCACAATGAAAATCAATGGGCTAGTTATAATACAGGCCTCAGCTAGGACTAATGGTAAAGAATGGGGGAATAGTCACTCCATTCAGACAAACTGAGCTTCTGATCACCACTCCGTGGTCTTTGCGAAATACTAGCCATGTTCTCTGCAAGCGCATGCTTACCGCTGCATGGATATAGCGAGTCTCGTGCAAGCATATGGGTATATAGAATCCTATGTGATACAGTACAGCACAGATCTTGTGATCTCTTGCTCTGAAATCTTTATGCTTGCAACTGAAGAAAATGTACTGAACAACCCATTAACCTTATTGCCTGGACTTGCCATATTGGATTCCATCAGAAAGGTGGCGTTACCCAATATATTGATATTAAAGTACGCATATATGGGGGCGTGGCCTGAACCTAATGGCGTGAGGACGTGCTGTGAGAGAGCTCCCGTCCACCGGTATCCTGTAACCCACTCTTAACAGCATTTCAAGCTCTGCGGGCTTACACTCCACAAGCTTCTCTGACCTCAAGGGAACGCAGCATGGCTACTCCCCGGCCCTCAGAAGCTCTCCAGAAGCTACAAAAGTTCCGCCACGAGGACCAAGATGGCGCCGAGTCGGCCTCAGACGAAGACTCTGTCTACTCGGTCAAGCAGAAGCGCCCGACTCTGACCCAGGTACTAAAGGCGATTACGGCATGCCAGTCAAGCTTATCCCAAATTACCTCTACTTTGGAAGAGGTGAAGACGGATGTCTCGTTCCTCCGTCAAGATCTCCGCAATCTTAAAAGTAAAGTTACCGACGCGGAGGGCAGAATCAGCACACTAGAAGACACTGTAAGACCGCTACAACTTGAGATGGGAGCCTCCCAGAAAGGCCTAAAGGCTGTCATAGATCGCCAGGAGGATCAAGAAAATAGACAACGCCGCTCAAATCTACGCATCGTGGGCCTTCCAGAGAAGGCGGAGGGAGACGACCCTGAGAAATTTACAGAAGCACTCCTAGGCTCACTTTTTGGTGAAGAGGCCTTCTCCAAGGCCTTCATCGTCGAGCGGGCCCACAGAATTTCTCCCAAGATTCCGCCTCCGGGTGCCCCTCCGCGCACTTTTATATTTAAGCTACTGAACTACCGCGACAGGAATGCGGTCCTGAGAGCTGCCAGAAACAAAGAATCGATCTCCTTTGAAAACACAAGGATCTCATTCTACCCCGACTTCTCGGTTGAGGTCCAGAAGCAACGGGCCAAATTCGCTACAGCAAAAAGGAAGCTGAGAGATGCCCAGCTCTCCTACGCTATGCTATACCCCGCAAAGCTCCGGATCGTCGATAATGGTAAAGTTCACTTCTTTTATGAGCCTGAAGAAATAATTCGCTGGCTTGAAAATCGCCCGAAAAATCGGGAGTCTACTTCACCTCCAAGATAAGGTACTGTAAAACCTACGCTCCCCTTTCGGACTTCCATTGTCCAATCTATATAGCCGTTTTCTCCCCCGTATCAGACACTGTTATTGACTCCCCTGCTGCCCTATATATAAGCTGGCGCCCACATTATACACTCTGGCACTTTGCAACTTGAACTCCTTATGCCATCTTCACTATCTCAAGCGGCAAAAGTGAACTCATGACCGCATAATAAAGACTACCTGACCTCCCGGACACAGGGGCCCATGGCTCATGTCATTCTCTTCACTACCACTGGAGGTCATGATCGTCACCCTTCTGGCTCATTCTTAATTTACACTCTACACTGGTAATTGCCGGCTAGACGTGCTATGCCACAGTTATATACCGAGCCCGCAAACCCTGGACTAGCATCTTACTCCGCTACCTCACTCCGTAAGCGCAGTCCTTTCCAGTTCTTGGACACAGGTTCTTTGCGGGCTGCTCATCCTTCACAAGAGCTCTAATGTGCAAATGTTTTAAGTTGTAAAGGTGTCTTTAAAGATAACTGCTGCAGGAATTATTATAGATCAGAATGGTCTATAGAGGTTGAGCTTAGGCTGTATTTTATATGGACGGGACTCACCCGCAGTGTTCCGCCACCACCCCACCACCTTAAGAATCCGTATTCCTACGTGCTTAGCACTAAGTTCTCAATAGACATAAACGAGTCTGACTGGCTTTAGGCTACAGCTCGTTTATCTTCCTTACTGTTATTATACTGTTGGGTATAAGGTTCCGCATGCTGGTTGCTGTGGAACAGGGTGTTCCTCTTTGGGTTGGCTGCCACGTTGGCAGTCATGTTATGTTTAGTTATGCAATTTTCATTAGCCTCATGTGTGCCTACAGCCTATTCTGCCCCCGCCACTACATGTGCTGGGTCCCACCCATCCTTTCTCCTGCATTTTCCCTTCTACTTTTAAATGGCAACCAACGATAGAAATGTTAAAATAATATGCTGGAACGTCCAAGGGTTAAACGATCAGATCAAACGTTCTCTAGTCTTGAACTTTATGCGGAAACAAAAACCAGATATACTGGCTCTCCTAGAAACTCACCTGACAGGTAGTAAAGTTAAAGCTTTGGAGAGAGGCTGGGTGGGAAAGGCATTCCACTCATCCTTCTCACAATACTCGCGTGGAGTCTCTCTAATGTTCAATCGCTCTCTCTTATTCCACCCAATCAAGGTAAAAACGGACCAATATGGAAGATATATATTTGTACACGGTCTTTTAGACAGTAAACTTCTTAACCTGCTGGTCTTCTATGTTCCTCCTCCATACTCGTCTGTTTTGCTGAGAGAAGGCATCCAATTTACATTAACTGTATCCTCCTGCCCTAGCATATGGATGGGTGACTTCAATTCAATATGTGATCCTGCCCTTGATAAGTTCCCACCGGCCCTTCCAAAAACCACCCCCTTTGCCAATCTACTCGCAGAAATTCCCCTGCATGACGCATGGAGATACTTTAATCCAAATATACGTCAATTTACCTGTTTCTCCGCCTCCTACAATGTATTATCTAGACTTGATTACTTTCTAATATCAGCAAATCTGTTGCCTCTGGTGGGCCCTATGGGCTCTTTGCCCAGAATTACATCTGACCATTCCCCAATCTATATGTTCATCCAATGGTATGATACTCCCAAATACTTCCTATGGAAATTTAACCCCTTCTGGCTATCGCTGTTCACCTCCGAGGATTGGCTAGTGGACAAAATACAGACCTTCTTCCATTCGCATAGGGATACGGAAAACCGGTCTCTTACTTGGGACTGTTTTAAAGCCCTTAAAGAGGCCTTCTTATTAGTGCGGTATCTCACTTTAAAAAAGAGACAAACTCAACTATCTTATCCCTTCAAGGTCAAATCCCTATGTTAGAACAAAATTACCTGGCGGATCCTTCTGAGGTGAACTTCGGTATATGGAAACGGGCTCAAGCCAAGCTCACTGATATATTAAATGAAAAAGTCCGCACTAAAAACTTCTTTTATAAGCAATCCTTCTATGAACAGGGGGAGAGGACAGGCACGATCCTTGCTAGGATGGCAAGAGATAGGAGCTCTCTGAGCTCTATCCCGGCCATCAGGGATTCCTCTGGCACTCTCCTTACCGGCTCCATGGCCATAAACAATAGATTTGCTGAATACTTTAAGGATCTATACGACTCTAAAACTCATTTTAACCAAACGGAGGCTGAGATCTTTTTGTCAGAAATCAACCTCCCAAGACTTGCTCCGGAGTATAGGGAAATGCTCGATGGCCCCATTACGCTAGACGACGTTGAAAATGCAATCCACTCCCTTCCCAACCGTAAGGCCTCAGGTCTTGACGGCCTCCCGGGTGAGGTATACAAGCGCTTCTCAGACGTTACAACTCCTCATCTACTCCAGACCTTTGAATACGCCTTTGAGGAAGGTATACTCCCTCCCTCCATGCGTACTGCTTTAATTATTCTCCTCGCTAAGCCTGGGAAGGACGCCTCAATGTGTGATTCTTTTAGACCCATCTCCTTATTACCACAAGATGTAAAGATACTAGCTAAAATTTTGGCCAACCGGCTTAATCAGGTAATTCTTACCCTTATTCACAACGATCAAACAGGTTTTATGCCCGGGAAAAAGACCTCTTTGAACATTAGACGATTATTTACAAATCTCCAAGCCTCCCACACGAATAAGGGGCAAAGAATTGTGGTATCCCTTGACGCGGCCAAGGCATTTGATGCAGTCGAGTGGCCATACCTCCTTGCTACCCTGGCCCGGTTTGGGTTCGGGAAGAGGTTTATTAGATTGGTTGGTATCCTGTATAATCAGCCAATGGCTCAGGTATGCACAAATTCCACTTTCTCCAACCCCTTTCCCATTCATAGAGGAACCAGGCAGGGTTGTCCCCTGTCCCCACTACTATATGCCCTTTCCGCAGAACCACTTGCTTGCAAAATTAGAGCAGATGAGAGGATTAGAGGACTACGCATAGGTAATATAGAAGAAAAGATAAGTCAATATGCAGACGATAATATTCTCTTTCTTGCAGATCCCAATCAGTCTCTTCAGGTTGCCTTCGACCTCATAAGCGAGATGGGTTGCTACTCTGGACTCTCTGTGAACTGGAGCAAGTCTGTTATATTAGGCCTGGATAACCCCGATGTTTCCACATCTCCCTTGCCATGTCCTCTAAAAATCGTCACCTCCTTCACTTATCTTGGGGTGATTGTAACCCTTGATCCTAAACTATTTTACCAAAATAATGTCGCCCCCCTCCTGTCCCTTACTCAGGCCAAAACCTCGGCCTGGACAAAACTCCCCCTCTCAGTGACGGGACGTGTTAATCTGATTAAAATGGTCCTTTTCCCTAAAATACTGTATATTATACATAATTCTCCAATATATATCCCTAAGCCTTTCTTCAAAAAACTTAGATCCATGTTTCTTTCACTGGTTTGGGGTAGATCCAGGGCGAGGCTCAAATTTAACATTTTGCACTGCCCCGCGGCCTCAGGAGGCCTAGCCCTCCCGGATCCCTATTTATATTATATCGCCTCTCAGTTAGAACAACTTGCTTACTGGTTTGTGTCCAACTCTCTCCAAACGCCTGACCTCTTAGGCTTTTCTTCCTCTGCTATTTCCAATAATTTGCCCTTCGCTTTACTAAAAAATAATCTGACCATAAACTCTCCTAATAACACTGTTCTTCTGCAGGCCTCTAGGGTGTGGCGGGCGGCGAATGTAATAATACCCTCCTCCAATACAGAATATAACACCCCTTTATGGCACAATCCTCAACTACCTGAATTAAATTACATTGATAACATAAACCTTTGGATTGCCAAAGGCATTATTTATCTTGGCCAAATCATTCACAATACCCAATTTGTACCATTTCACACTCTCCAAAGTAAATTCGACCTCTCACCAATTTTCGAATTTATGTATTTACAACTGAAACACGCCCTTAAAGCGCAATTCCCTCAGGGCCTACCTAACACATGCGTGTCCCTGATCATGGAGACCCTTGTGAATGGTCCTATGAAACACCACATAGGGATAGTATACTCTCTACTACTGGAACACCAATCCACACAAACAATACAGAGCTCCCTATCCAAATGGACGCAACTGGGGGTTCGAGTAGATGAGGAGGAATAGGAGGACTGTCTTCTTACCCCCAAACTAGTCTCCCCATGTGTGAGTGAAAGACTCACACAAATCTACACTTTGCACCAAAGCTACTTAATTCCTTCCCAGCTGAGGAAATTTTCCCCCTCAGCATCAGCCTCATGTCCCAAATGTTATGCCCACAACCCGTCATTTCTCCATCTTATTTGGAAATGCCCCCCCATAGCAGACTTCTGGAAACAAGTCACTGATTTTCTGCATGATGTGATGGGATCTCCAGTAGACCCAGACATCAAAACCTGTATTCCTAATCTCCTGCATGAAGACACCCCCAAATTTGATAAAGTCCTGCTTATGGAATCCCTATTTGTTGCAAAACAATGCAATACCTTCAGATGGCTGTCCCCGATTTCCCCTACCCTTGAGGTCTGGAAGAATAGAGTGCGAAAAAATCTTCCTTTTAAGAAACTTATTTATGTTCATAGAAAATGCCCAAATAAATTTAATCAGGTTTGGGATAAATGGATATCTCATTAAATCGGTGTAGTTTCCGTCCCTAGCCCAACATTGGATGCTGAGTTCTTATGCCCCGGGATTATAGTCTGGTTTGGTCGTATGACTCTATACTCGCTTTGTAAAAAATGTTGTGTTCAGCATGTAATTTTTTTTTTTATATCCTCTGTGCATTACTCTTTGGTTGTCTATACAGAATGGAGTAAGTTATAATCATTATATGCACTGTACCTTATTCTGTACCAATCCTTCAATAAACACTTTTGGTTGATGAAAAAAAAAAAAAGTATGCATATATGTTTAGAACTACATAGAGTAAACCTGTGACGTACGTGTTCACTTCTTCCTGTGACACCCAGTTGGTTTTGGAAGAAAGGTTGTTCCTAATGTCAGATAAATTGACACCTTCATCCAGAACTTTACTGCCGTACGATCTCCCCAAATTCTCAATTTCAGCATTCAGAGCCAACTGGAAGAAAAACATTTACAAAAATCAATCATCAGTTATCCTGGGTCTAAAATGAGTGAATAGAATACTTCAGCGATATATCTTTGGGCAGATCAGGCAGTGGTGGTGGTTGCTCTGCCAGCCTGAGAATTACAACTTTAAATTAAACCTGTAAAGAGAGGGATGTGGAAGTGACCAGTTTTATTTCCCCTGAAAAACGCCAGTTGCCTTGCTGATCTTTTTGTTTATTAGTGTCAGACTCTCGCACTGCAACAGGCATGTATCCCACAGAATAAGACCCCAATCTGCAGGGCGCTGGTACTCGGTTACTGTGTACTATTGTTTGCAGGTTTGGCGGCTTGTGCTTGGCTATTGTATAGCTGTGCATCTGCTATAGATTACTGGCTGGTTACTTTGGACACCGTTGCTTGGCTATTGAATAGCTGAGTGCCACATATCAGTTCTACACTAGCCAGCTCCAGAACTCACCACCAGAGATCGAGGTCACAGAAGATGTGTATCGGCTAGGGTCACAGGTTAGGCATGACTTTGCGAGGGTGCATTATGAAGGCACATGGTAGAGGACCTTATGCTGGGAATATACAGTTCGTTTTGTAGCTGATTAAATGGTTCGATAGATAATTTCCGACATGTCCGATCTCCCTTTCGATTATTTTGCCGCTCGATTTCTGATAGAAGTGAATGGAAAAAGATAAGAAAAACGAGCGGAAGATGAGAGAATCTACTGCAGAATCGAGCGGCAAAAACGATAGAGAGGAGAATCGACTGCCAGAAACGAACCGTGTATTCCCAGCATTAGAGGCTAAAGATGGGATTTGCCCTGGGGAGGAAGGTTAGTGGTTAGCTGGGCCACGACAAGGTTCTCCAGCACTGAGGGCAGAGATTCCAAAGTACCCACTCCAGTATAAGTAGAAAAGGTTCCCTGTGTATAAGGAAGACCTCTGCCTAGTTTAGTCAGATATGCCCCCAGTATTAGGTAACACCCCCCCTTCCTTCCCGCCCGACACACATGCAGAGTGGTGCAAAGCGGAAGGTGAGGGTACAACTCGCCTGTCAGTGCCACCAGGAACTTCAACACGTCTTCTCTACATGACAGTTCAGTGTGTCCTCTCTGACTCCTCCAGCAGCACAGTAATGAGGCAGCACTAGAGGGAGTCAGTGAGGCGACACTGAACTGCGCAACGTGGAGAAGACATGCTCTGCATGTGGACGGACGATGGGCACTCAAGGAGGCACAGGCACACCCTCTAGACTCAACGCCTAGAGCAGTGTTCCCCAACCCTCTCCTCAAGGCCCACCAACAGTGCATGTTTGTAGAAATCCACAGAGGTAGTTAATCAGCTCTGCTGAGACATTAATTACTCCACCTGTGCATGTTTGTGGTTTTCTGTAAAACATGTACTGTTGGTGGGCCTTGAGGACAGCGTTGGGGAACTCTGGCCTAGAGCATACATGTCAATCTCCAGCCCGGGGGCCAAATCTGGCCCTTAGAGCCATTGAATTTAGCCCTCAAGTGGTTTCCCCACTTTGCATTATTTTTGGCCCACTCAAGAACACCAGTGAAGCTACTGTATATTGGAGAAGAAGCACAAGAACACCAAGGAAGCCATATGGGGGAGGTAAGGATAAAGCCCTAAACACTAGGGAACTGGACAGAGGTGGGTGGGGGCCTCTAGACACCAGCTAACTGTATAGGGGAGAAAGGAGGGCCTCTAGCCACCAGTGAATTGTATAGGGGAAGGAGGACCACTAGACACCAGGGGACTGTATAGGATTTGGGTGGAGGCCATTAGACACCTGGGTGACCACTGGACATTGAGGTTGGCCCGTGACTTTGTCCCAGTGTACAATTTTGTCCCACTCAGTATTTGAGTTTGACACCTCTGGCCTAGAGGCTGGTACCTTCTCAGCCTCTCCCTTGGCCCAACCCTAGATTAGGAACTAGAAGGGCTTTCGTTACTAATACTTAACCAATGGTAACCGTTCCAAAAACTGATGAAAATAACATCACAAAGTCAGGAGGATATCAGCGATTTCCTGTTACTGATTTTCTACTAATGACATCACCTGGTGCCAAAATTTGTGGGCCCGTTTACTTACTTACATACACCTAACCTTATCTTCTCTTGAATAGGTATGGTCAATAAGCAAATAAATTAACTTATTAACTTACCCTTTTTTCCTCCAGGATGCTTCTCATTTTCCTCTGTTCTTCTTCATCAAGAATACGGTTACCATCCTGGTCAAACCGTGAAAAAGCTGCAGAGATTTCATGATCATCGTGACCCATCCTGCAATACAGAATAGCACAGGTGATGATCACGGTTTAGACTCCTCCACTGTAGACCTAATGCCCATCCGCAACCAGGAACAAATACCCCAGACAAAGGGGCTATTTCATAGGAAAGCAGACCAGACAATGTTACTGTATGGCTTACTAGCCACTCCTGCACTAATATTTGTATGTAAAACCAGATGGCTCAGTAATAAGGGAGTAACAATAGAAAATGATGCTCAAGTGATAAATAGTAGAGCTGGTCAATAAAATGCAAATAATTTCAACTTGCATTCAAATTTGTGTAAATTGTATGCAGCTTGAAATTGGATCAATCATAACGTCATGTCAATTTTGTTTAAGTTTAAGCTGCATACAAATTACCTAAAATTTGAATGAATTGACTATCTATGATAGCTCAGTATTTCTTAAGAGTACTGTTGCGGGGAAAAGAGTTGAACTTACCTGGGACTTTTAATGGTCCCCCGCAGATGTCCTGTGCCCGCGCAGCTACTCACGAATGCTCCAGTCCCCGCCTCCGGTTAACTTCCGGGAATTTGCGACTAAGTTGGAAAACCACTGCGCCTGTGTGGCCGCGCCATTGCTCTCGCTGACGTCACCAGGAGTGTATTGCGCAGGCCCAGTACGGCGCAGTGGTTTTTTTTACTTCAAAGTCGGAAATTCCAGAAGTGAACCGGAGGCAGGGACTGGAGCATCGGTGAGTGGCTGCGCGGGCACAGGACGTCTGCGGGGGACCGTTAGAAGCCCAGGTAGGTTTGTTTTTTTTTAGGTTTTTTTTTTTTGTTTTGTTTTTTTCCTATCCGCCTACAGTAGTTAAAACTAGATTAAAGGGAACCTGAGACGGTAGTATTTATACCTACCTGGGGCTTCCTCCAGCCTCATGAGGTCTGTGGGCTTTCAACGTTCCCTCCAGTGGCTCCGTTCAGTAGCAATGCCCTCCGGTATTCTGGCTGGCCGCACTCTCCTGTGCGGCTTGGCCATGCACTCCCACAGCCGAGAGCGTTCTGCGCCTGCGCAGTAGTACCGTGCAAGCACAGAACGTTCCCAAGGACGGGGGCGCGTGGCCGAGGGGGTGTGCGACTGGCCAGAATACCGGAGGCAATTGCTACTGAACGGAGCCACTGGAGGCCCATGGACCTCATGAGGCTGGAGGTAGCCCCAGGAAAGTATAAATACTGGTATATAGCCTGTCTCAGGTACACTTTTACCAGCTTGGGACTGTGTATTGCAGATTCTACACTGCAGTTATGGCTCCATAACTCTGATGCGGTGTAGAATCTACAGCAGTTCCCATGGTCCTGAGCCAATCATTTGTTCGCAAAGCTGTCATGACACAGCTGAGCTTTGTCTCTGTCGGTAAGGATCCAGTTTCATTAGCTCCTTACCAAGTGATCATTGTGAACCAATCACAGTGATCACAAATAAAAGAATGAAAAGAGGCTCTCTACCAGTACTAGAGATGATTAAATTTAAAAGATTCAATACTTGCCCGGGGATTCCTCCAGCCCTATAAACACGTATGAGTCCCTCGCCGTCCTACAGTCTGCCGCTCAGCAGCAATCAGCCCCAGTAATTTCTTCAGTCGAGTCTAGTCTAGTCTGGGTCTTCTGCGCATGCACGGACCTCCAGACCCAGACTGAAGCAATTAACAAGGCTGGGCTGAACGGCAGACTGCGGGAGGACGGCGTGGGGCTTGCACGTTTTTATGGAGCTGGAGGAAGCCCCGGGCAAGTATTAAATCTTTACATTTAATCATCTCTGGTTTACTTTAAGGGGCCAGAGCCTGCCAGTCCCAAATGAGACTCTAGACTATTCTCAGCCAGTCGGGACCATATCAGATAAGGTAGGTGTGTGTGTGTGTGTGTGTGTCCCCACAAGGTGTGTCGAGGTGGTTTACTATCCAAGTTGCCCCTGCATTGCATGCTGTGCACCATCCTCTTGACCTCTGGCTGTAAAATTGGAGTATCGGGGAGATGGAGAGCAGCATACATTGCAGCAGCTCTCCGAGGTGGCAACGTGGGTAAGTTAACACTCTGTACTGCCCCCCCCCCCCCCCCCCCCCTCATATATGCCAGGACACTTTAAAGTCATGTTTAGGAGTAAGAGGATAAATATAATTGTTTATCTTATCAGCTTATTTTATTGACTTTAAAGGGACAGCCACATCCTGACCAATATATATATATATATATATATATATATATATATATATATATATATATATATATATATATATATATATATCCTATTTGATTATATTTTTCATGTGTTGCAGTTTAACATAGCTAAACATAAGGACTTTCAGTTCTGATCTGAATCATTTGTGTGAAAAGAACTACTGTGTAATGGGTAAAGCAATAACCAGGTATCCCAAAGTTGAAATTTTTGCCATATAAATCAACTGAAATTGTTCATGATCATTTTGGGTGAAATTCTGGTCTTGTTGGGGGAGATAGCCATCTGTACTTGTACTACATTTTCACAGATTATGATCATAAATCGGTGGCCATTACGGTCTAATTTCAAGTGAAAAATAGTTTGAATGGTCAGACAATTCTGATCGGATTGGTTGTAAATAATCTCAGTTGATGGGCACAATCAATTATGAATGATATTTCTTGGATTTCTATTGGATTTTCGTCAAACCACAATTTAGATTTTCTTGTTGGTTGTGATAGATAGGAAGCAAAGATTGGTTCATTGATGGTGTAGCGAATGATGTATTACAATATTTAAATTCCGATCAGAATTATTTGATTGCTCGAACGATTTTTCGCTAGAAATTGGATCGTTAGTGGCCACCTTAAGGATTGCATGCAGCCAAATACTCACTCTTTTAGACTGTTCTTGAACTCTTCAAAGGACACCTCCTTATTGCCATTCTGTAATGCTTTCTGCACATCTGAAATCCGTTCTTTCTTCAGCTTAAGCTTCATCATTGTCTTCCTATAACCCTATGAATGAGTACAACATTTTGTACCTGTTCTTCTCACTAGATGACTTAACTGTACATTATAGCAAACTATTGTAAAATTTAAGTTCCATGTGTACCTATACATGTAAGCAGTGCATTTGTTCTAGAGTACAAATGCACTATAATTTAACTATGTAGGAAAAATTAATTACAAAATATAAAGTAAGTAGCAAAAATGACAGTTCTGACAGAGGTTGGATTAGTCAATTTCCTCCTGGGAGATTCTCGGTATTTCATGTATTCTTTACAAAAGCTCTACCTGGAAAGGATTTATACAGCCAGCAAAGTTTCCAGCCAGCTTTCCTACTTGTGTGAACACAATTCTGATAGGTGAATTGTGCCACTGCCATCCAAGGGAGTGCTTTGAAAATATAGGAAATCCCCAATGAGGAGTTGGACCAGTCCAAAACATGTCACGAATGTCAGATTTTTACGATCTACTGTAAGTATAGGATACTAGTAGTTTACTGTACGTTCTACTCTGGGGCAAATGGTCATCTTATATGTATGCATACAATCTAAATCACAATAATAAAACACTACTTTTAAAGAGAAACTGAACTGAAAATAAAAAGTCAAAATAACCATACACAGGTCATACTTACCTCCTGTGTAGTCTACTCCTCAATCACTCCTCTCCTGCACCCTGTTTGTCCACTGTGATCAATGGAATTCTCTGTCCTGTTTTGAAAATGGCCATTACCCCATAACAGCTTCCTGGTCCGCATACTGTTAAACTAATATCACCCACTTGAGCCATATGGAAACATGGACATTACCTTGCACATTCAGTTGTAACTGACAGCTGCTGATATATAACTGACAGCAACTGGTATATTTCAGTTCTGATAAAATCTTGTCAGAACTGGAAGGGATCACTGTAAGAAGAAAACGTTGAGCTTCTGAGGGGACCTGACGGTGAGGTAAGTATGTAATATTCATTTGCAGCTACTTCATGTGTTTATTTTAAATCATTTTACTCAGTTCAGGTTCCCTTTAATATCTGTTAGAGACTTACAAATCTGCTGTATCAAAATAATTAAACTAACCACAGCAATACATTCAGTCAAGGTATACAATGATCAGGTGTAGGTCTTAGATTGTGGCTGGAAAAGACAGCTCATCTCAAAGCACCTGGCTGCTGATTAGTTAAGGTGGCCTTACGTCTCTTGACTTGGCGGCCGATTGTTCATCCGATTCTATGAATATCAAATTGGATAAAAATCTGTGCTGCCCAGAGCATGCCCAGTCGATAATGCTACTAATTTAGTGCCAATATTGGTCATATGTATTGATCAGGCATTCTGCAAGATGTCGAGCCGTTGTGGGCGATTAGGTGCGCGATGGTAATGGCGAGCCACGACTGTGACAAAACCCTAGCGCTGTTCCCCTTAGTGTATACATGTGCTTCTATACATTACCTGACCTGTGACGCCCACCGCACGGTACCCATCCGTCTTCGGAATCCCCCGCTCTTCCATTACACCACTGACGTAGTTGCATGTGTGTGACATCTCTCACGTTTCACATGCCTGCAGCGTGTATGGCGCTAATGGAGGAGTAGGATTCTAAAGACGGATGGGCACTGCATGGTGGTGACAGACAGGTAATGTATAAATGCACACATGGGGAGGGGGGGGGGGGGGCAAATTTATACACTGGGGAATAGTGCCAGGGTTTCATCGCTAATCACGATATCGCTCAGTTACCGCTGCGCACCCAATTAACACGACGGCCCATCTTGCCGTATGTCCGATTGATACATGTGACTAATTTCAGCCCAAAATTGGTTGCATCGGCATGCTCTTGGCAGCACCGATTTTTATCTGATTAGATAATTATCGAATTGGATGGTCGATCAGCTCCCAAGTAGACAGTTGTATGCGCCCCCCCTCCCCGAAGCCAGGACGTTGATGCTTTGCCCCCTCCAGCCTAAAAATCCAGTGCTAGGCACACCCCCTGCCCATGACGTTGGACAGCACTGCTCGAAAACATCGTCCATCATTTTAAACTTGGGATATTTACGCCTACCTGCTTTAAGATATCCGAAAACTGAAGTTCATCCTTCTGTGACGACAGTTCTTCTTTGACCTCTGAATAGGTATCATTGATGATGGCCAAAAACATATTCTACAATGGAAAACATCAAATTAAATAATGTCAGTGTTGTATCCTGCCTAGTTTCAGAATTTCACATTTTTCCATTCACATTTTTTAAAAACAAAAAATTCAATCCTCAAACTGTCTGGCTCATGCAAATTCCGTGCTGGCCTCCCAACTTTTTGAAATAAGTATGAGGGATATGTTTTATAATTCATACCACACTGCTCCTTTCTATCCTGGTTCATTTTCCTTCATTTTAACATTTTAAAATTAGTAATATATCAATTTAAAGGATGGGAATAAAATTTAGAGTCAAACACATTTTTTAGTAGAGAAACATATATTTTTACATAGAAAGAGGGACAGAGTCTTGAAAGAGGGACAAATGAGGGGGAAAGAGGGACAGGGCTCCCAAAGAGGGACTGTCCCTCCGAAAGAGGGACAGTTGGGAGCTATAAGTTGTTTCAGAGAAGCCTAAGCCAACCTGAACTGTGAGACATACGGAAACTGACACATTCATTGCCTGGCTGTCCTTGGCCTCTGATGATTCTAGCCATAGGCTAGCGTGCAGATCAGATGTTCTGAGACTGAAACAAGCATGCAGCTATTCAGGCCAGACTTCAGAAAACCATTGTGGCCAAAGAGATCAGCAGGCCTGCCAGGCAACTGGTTTTGTGTAAAAGGAAACAAATATGGCTGACTCAATATTCCTATCACTTTAACCACTTGAGTACCTGCAGTCTCTGGCACCTTAAGGACCAGAGACTGCTGGTACAGAAAACGGGGCTCACCAATGTCATGCTGCACAGACCTTCGCTGTTCCCCTGTTGCTGAAGCCCACTCACACTGCCATCGCTATGACGGCAGAGCTGCGTGAGCCGATCAGGAGACTATTTCATTGGCTCTTGATACTGTGATCATTACAGGGTCAGTTGCCAATGAAATCTGCTCCTGTCCAGCTCATGGAGCTCTGCTGTCATAGCGACGGCAGTGTGAGTGGGTTGCAGCAGCAGGCGCACGCCGCATGACGGTAGGTGCAGTAATTGAAATTACACCGTGGCAGGAATAACGGGTCCCAAACAGGGCGTAGATATCAATTAGCCTGGTCTGCAAGTGGTTAAAGTGGACCCAAATTAAAAATACAAGATTTCAGAAATAAAATCTATTTTCTAAATTATAATAATAAATAAGCAGCCATTTTTCAGCTGCATGATGACAAATATAAAATATTTTACATTTATTGGAGGAACCCCTCCCTTCCTTTCATATTGCCGGGACAGAATCCGGCAACTGGTGGAGTAGATGGTGTCCGGCAATGGAGGAATTGCCAATGGCTGCCACCTGTATAACCCTAGTTATGAAAAGAGAAGGGTTAAAAGCATGCACTGAAATGCTCATAGGCTTGAAGGAGTGTTTATCTTTCTATGCGTCACAGTGGTACAACTAAATGTTTTGAATTTAATAAATGTTTGGTTTGGTCCCGCTTTAAGGGTACCTGAAGTGAGAGGTAAATGGAGGCTACCAAATTTTTATCCCTTTAAACAATACCAGTTGCCTAGTAGTCCTGCTGAGCTCTTCGGCTGCAGTAGTGTCTGAATCACACACCTGAAATAAGCATGCAGCTAATCTTGTCAGAAACATTGCATGTGCATGCTTGTTCAGGGTCTATGGCTAAAAGTATTAGAGACAGAGGAGCAGCAGGAAAGCCAGGCAACTGGTATTGCCTAAAGAGGAACGCCAGTGAAAATAGTGTAATAAAAAAAAGTGCTTCATTTTTACAATAATTATGTATAAATGATTTAGTCAGTGTTTGCTCATTGTAAAATCTTTCCTCTCCCTGATTTACATTCTGACATTACTACATGGTGACATTTTTACTGTGGGCAGGTTATGTAGCTGCTGCTAGCTGTTTTGGCCATTGGAGACAGCTGTAAACAGCTATTTCCTGTCTGTGAACCTTGTTACATTGTGGCAAACTGTCAAAAGTACCGCGGTCCTCAGAGCTTCTTGTGGGAGGGGTTTCAGCACAAAATCAGTCATACAGCGCCCCCTGATGGTCTGTTTGTGAAAAGCAATAGATTTCTCATGTAAAAGGGGGTATCAGCTACTGATTGGGATAAAGTTAAATTCTTGGTTGGAGTTTCTCTTTAAGGCTGCTTTCACAGTAAGACATTACAGGCGCATGTTAGTGCAGCCTAACTCACAGCAATGAAAACGAAATGGGCTGTTCACAGTGCCCACGTTGCGTTACATTGTAACGCTACACGTCAAGTTAAAGTACTGCATGCAGTAAATTATACGTGGCCAAGCCGCGTTAGACTGTTTGCACATGCTCAGTGATGTTGGAGGAGGAGGTCTCCCCTCCTCCTCCGCGGCCAGCCACATGGCTAATTAATATTCACTGCGTGCAGTGTTTACTTCCTGTAGCGGCCGCTCTGTGCAGCGATTGGCTGGCGGGACCACATGATGTGGATTACGTGGTCTCCGCATCACAGAGCACAAAAAAGGCGCACCAAGAGGTGCATAACGCAGATCTAGGCAGCGTTCTCCTCCAACACCGCCAGGCATTGCGTTAGGGGCACGTTATGCGACCTATAACGTCCCCTAAAACGCAACGTCCTGGTGGGAAAGAGGCCTAAAAGGAAATAAATATGTCAGCCTCCATATACCTCTGTTAAAGTACACCTTAATGGACAACTGTAGCTAGACAGATCAGATATATTGAGTTATGAGCTACATGCTTGTTGCCGAGGTTGACTCAAATTGTCAAGCCAAAGCATTGGCTTAGCATAATAAGCAAGCAATTAGGAGAGTATTAAGGGCTGCCCTTGCTTTTTTTTTTTTATTATTATTTCTGTAAGAGAAAACTTATATTACTACCGTATATACTCGCAAGCAAGCCGAATTTTTGACCCCCAAAAAGTGGGCCAAAAGTTGGGGGTCGGCTTCCTAGCGAGTCATGTTGGTCCCACCCGGCGGCTTCCTCTATTCCCCTCTCCGGCTCCTGCTTGCCCATGTAAATAATTCACAGCAGCTCACCCCACGGCGGCTGCTGTGTGATGACGCAGGAAGCCGTAAGGAGAGCGGTTTCCATAGTAACAGTGATACACATCGCCACTACAGGAAGCCGCTCTGTCTACGGCTTCCTGCGTCATCACACAGCAGCCGCCGTGGGGCGAGCTGCTGTGAATTATTTACACAGGCGAGCAGGAGCCGGAGAGGGGAATAGAGGAAGCCGCCGGGTAAGCTAATAGCAGCGGTGGGGGGGCCACTACCTACCCATACTGGGCACTATACTGGGGGGCACGATACTAGCTATACTGGGGCACTTTACTAGCTATACTGAGGCACTACCTACCCATACTGGGCACTATACTAGCTATACTGGGACACAGTGGGGGGGATCATGCGGCCAGCATTTCCTACCCCCGACTTATATGAGGGTCAATCATTTTTTTCCCTAGTTTTTCGGGTAAAAGTTGGGGGGTCGGCTTATATGCGGGTCGGCTTGCTTGCGAGTATATACGGTATATAGTATCCCTGACAGTTTGTGCCGCCTAACTAATGGCAATATTAGCACTAGCATTTGTGGACCTATGATCAGTGGACATCAAACTTATGATGAACCAAAAGTCAGTTCATCTCCAGTTCAGTTATAGGAAGCAGGAGATTTCGGCACCCCACAGGCGCTAATGAAAATTGCTATCACTATTGAGCGCAAAAAGCAGAAATTGGGGCACCCGATAAATAGCGGGTGCAGAGCCCACACAACCAAAATGTTTTTAGTTTTTGAAAATTAACGTTTTGTTATTTATGGTTTTTGAAATGTATTGTTTTTTGTAGTTACGTTCTCTGTGACGGGGGTAGGGATGCTTAAAGTTAGGCTTCAGTAAGGGAGGGGAGAGGTTTAATGTTCGGGGGGGTTTTAAAGGACCGCTATCGCAAAAAGTAGGCAGTTAAAATCGGACAGAACTGACAGGTTTTGGGCCAGTCCATTTCCTCATGAGGATTCTCAGGGTTTTCTTGAACAGCAGTTGCAAAGTTGACAAAGTAGTGTGCAAGTGAGTAGGGAGGCTGGCTGGTATCTTACTATTTGGGCAGTTAAACTGCTGTTCAGGAAAAGCTGTTGAAAACAAAGAAAACCCTGAGAATCCCCCTTGAGGAGATGGACTGGCCCAAAACCTGTAATTTTTTTTCCACGATAGTGAAACTGTAACTAAGAATTGAACTTCATCCCAATCAGTAGCAGATACCCTCTTTTCCATGAAAAATCTTTTCCTTTTCTCAAACAGATCATCAGGAGGCTCTGTATGGCTGATTTTGCCTTGAAACCCCTCCCACAGTGTGATGTCAGCGCCTCACAGCACTGAGGTACTGACATCACACAGTGGGAGCCTTGTTGCATTGTGGGAAATAACAGCTGAAGCACTTTATTACATTATTTTAACTGGAGTTCCTCTTTAACCTTCTTGCCAGTTATCCCGAACTGTGTTC